>NW_024386227.1:0-20877 GCF_016835505.1 Polypterus senegalus | reverse complement strand
GGGGAAAAAAAAAAAGGGGTTTAATGTAAAAGGGGAAAAGAAAAGGCTTTTGACCTTTAAAACCCAAGTTTTGAGGTGAAGGGTGTTTATGAAATTTCCGGAGCGGTTTGTGGGGATTGAATTTTTGGGGGGGTGGGGAGCCCCCCATCATCTCCTCCCATTCATCTAATTTGCCCGGAGCGAGCTCTGAGCTAACGCCTTCCCCAACTTGGTCAGACTGCCACCAAAACTACAAAAATCAAAATTAATACACACCGCCCTCATGAGTTTCTCCACACTGAATCCTCCAGGCACTCCCAAAAAAGGTTAAGAAACGGTTAGCTATTTTAAAATTTTTTTTTCAGCACAAGCCAGCTGAGAATTTTTGGGCATGTGCTCCATAACCCCCTAAAAAAAAATATTTAATCACACGTTTTGGCCAGGGGTTTTAATGCATATTTCCGGGCACCGAACATTGATCAGCTTATCCCAATTTTTTTACCCTGCCCCACCTTATTTGAGAAGAAGTATGAAAAATATGAGGTTAACACAGAAAACATCCCCAATTTCAAGCTTTATGAATAACTTCGTTTAAATAATAATTTTTTTGGGAAAGACCCCCTTCCATTTTATAATTTTTCCCCCACTAGGTGATTAAAAAAGGGAAATAAAGAAGAGAAAGGGGATTTTATTTAGGCAGGATATATATGAACAAAAAATGTCAATCTTTTAAACCGTATTTTTAAAAATTTTTCCCTTTTCTTTTCTTACTTTAAAAATTATCTCCGGGCGTAGGGGGGAATTTTTGATATATAATTTTCATATACTTAATCTAAATATAAATGCCCTCCAAAGACCCCTTTGAGATTTTTTGATATCATGAACGGTTCAAAAACTGTGGTTCCTACCCTGAAAAGTCGGCAGAGCCCATAGCTGTGTGCCATGACCCCTTCCCCAAAGTCAAAGTGAGATTTTTAAATTTTTTTTTCACCCCCCTCGTTTATAGCCCAGAAAGGGCAAACAGGCCCCTTTTTCAACCAGGGCAAAATAATATTAACATTCACACTTTTTTTTACGAAATTTATTCCCCCCGATTATGAAGACACGCAAGGAAAGGGGACCATGCCACACACCCCAATCAGGACGCCCTTACCAGCTCAAAGACCCACCACTGCCAAAAAGGGCCATTAACGCCAGCAACACATCTTTTATACTATAAAAAAAAAAGGCAACTTTTTTTTTTTTTAAACTTTTTCCTTTGTCCCAAAAAAAAAGCCTTTCGTTTAACACTGCAGAGGACAAAAACTAATTTTCTTTAAATGCCGTAAGGACATTCCCAGAGGCAAAAATTTAACGTCAATAGAAAATGTAATTTTATACCACAGCCGTCGTGTTTTTCAAAAAGGGGTCTATACCGAGATGATCCATATATTTTTATGTTGTTACTTTTTCCTGTTGTGTTCCCCGTTTTAAAAGAGTTTCCCCAAAACCACCCCGTAGTTTTTCCGATTTTAAAACGTAATGTTTTACTGTTTTAAAAATTAGACTATATTTTATTATTTTCCCCTTTCACTCAGTGACCAAAGCTTAAAAACATATATAAAAGCTATAAAAAAATATGTTATATATATATATATATATATATATATATATATATTATTATATTATTGTTATATATATATATATATATATATATATATATAAATAAATATATATATATTACACACACAAACAATATATATATATACAAACACACACACAATATAAAAAACACAACAAACAAAAAACACACAAAACCCCAAAAAAAACAAAACACAATAATATATTTTAAAAAATAATTTTTTATTATATTATATATTAAATAAAATTAATATATATTTTATATACTTAAATTTTAAAATTTAAATATATATAATTTTTGTTGTATTTGTATGTGTGTGTTAATAAATATATTATTATTATTTATATTAATATTATATATTAATATATATTAAAAGGAATTTGTGAAAAACGTAAAAAAAGGGGTGTAATTTTAATTTTTATAAAATTTAAAAATTTTAAGCGCGCCAAAACCACAAAAAAAACAGTAAGCTTAAACCCCTTTTTTTCATTTTTAAAAGAAACAATCTAAAAAATTTTTTTTCGCTTTGCCCCTTCCACAATTCTTTTTTTGGATTTCCTGTTTGATTCCCCGGGTTTTTAAAATTTTTTGGGGGATCTTTAAACTAAATCAAGATTTTTCATTTTAAAAAACCCCCTTTCAAAAATGGGCCCTTTTTGTTTGTTTCCCCATTTTTCCCGCCCGGGGGGGGGGAGCAGGGGGTGCTGCCAAGGACAGGAGCCCTTTCAAAATCCTCAATTTTCTTGTATCTTAGTGTTTTTTTTTGTTTTTTTTTTTTTTGCCGAAAGGGTCGAACCCCGCTTGACGAAAAAAAGCCCTTTAAATGGAAAATGTTTCTTCTTTAATTGTGAGAAAGAACTGTCATCTCTGTCTTGTCAGGGCACAGTTTAAACTTCTTGACTAAAGGGTGTTATTTCATGTCTAGAGGGCTCAAAATGTTAACAGGTGGGAGAGTTTATAAGGGCTTTAAATATATAAAAAAAACCACACAAACATATGGTTTCTATCGGATTTTCACCTATCGCTGGGTCTGGAACCAAACCCCGTGACGAGGAGGGATTACTGTACTTTGACAATCATGTTATATTATTTTTAAAATGTTCCTTTTCTTTTCATAACCTTTAACACTACTCCGCCGTTGCGGGGATATATATAGATATATATAATAGATAGATAGATGATAGATAGATATGAGAACAAATATATATATATATATATATATATATATATATATAGATATACATATAGATAGAGAGATGAGAACAACACTCAATCAATGACAAACAATTACATTAACAAATCATGTTAGCTATTTTTAAAATTTTTCCTTTCTTTTTCATCTTTTAACACATAGCTGGTATTCTATATATATATATATATATATATATATATATATATATATATATATATATATATATATATATTTTTTAATACATATATAAAAATATATATATACATATAATATATACATAAATATATAATACATATATATAAAAATATAATAATACATATATAAATATATAAAACAAAATACATATATATATATATATATACATATATATAATATATAAAAATATACATATAATATATATAATATATAATATAATATATAATATACTTTATATACATACATATAAAACATATATATAAAATAATATATATAAAATACAAAATACATATAATACACATATATATAAATATTAATATATATATAATATATATTATATAATAATAAAAGGAAAAGCCCTACCACTCATCACAAATTTTCCCAACTTCCCGTGGGGTGGGGTTTAAAATTTGGCAGGTTCATTCCTTACAGCTCCAAAAGTTGGGGGGTTTTTTTCAAATTCTACCGGAATGGTCATAATGAAGCAGTTTTTCCATTTACTGTAAGGGAGATGAGTTAACCCGGGGGGAGTTTCGTGACATCATCACCCCCAGAATCACAGCATAAAAAACCAGGAAGACCTAAAAAAAGCGCGAAAAAAACATGCATTATATAATTGAGAAGGGGGAAACAATAAGAAGTAAAAGTGAATAAAACCATATTAAGACTTCGCTATTTGAAACAAAGCCCCTTTAAACCAAATTTTTAAATTGTCGACAGGTTGCGGCCCCAAATTTGGGGGCCCCCTAAAAGGTAAAAGAATCCAAAGAAAACCCCACAAATATTCACGGTTAAGGACTGTGCTTATGCAGAGGAAGATGAGATGGTCAGGGGGTTTTTTGGTAAAAACCAAAAACTGGAAAAAAAATTTTGGCCGGGACTAAGGTAACATTAAATACACCCAGGACATAGCACAGAGGGCACCAGCACAGCGGGGAAAATTTATGCAGACACCGAGGGCTCACGGAACCCTAGGGAAAGATAAAAAGCAAATTTCCCAAAAGACCCAAAAAACCATACACAATTGAAAAGGGCAGCAAAATATGAACCCTTGAAAACAAGCTATTCAAAACCAAAAAAAGAACGAAAAGTCAGCCCCCAAAGGAAGAAGGAAACCCCCGCATGCAGGTGTCAGGGCTAGATAAAGAAGAAGACGAAAACGTTTACTGATGCAGTAAGAAAAATCAGAATGAAACCTTTTCATCTTTTAAAAGAAAAAACACGGGAAAGAACTTGAACACAACACATCCTACAAATTAACCTGATTGAAAAAAAAATGATAATCAAACCCTTTATGACAGCAACACTAGTAACACCTACAAAAAAAAACTTATATTGACAGTCATGTTACGCTTTTTTTTAAAAGTTCCCTTTTCTTTTTTATATTTTTCACACACTCATGAACGCGGGGATATATATATATATATATATATATATATATATATATATATATATAACCCACTAATATAATAATGGGTACTTTATTCCCCCAAATTTTTTGGAAAAATACCAGTGTATTCATTGGGGTGAACGGGAAAAAGTAAGAGGAGGAAGGATGACTTATTGAGGATGAGGGGAGGGCCAATCCCTTGAATTGCGCGATCACATTTGAAAAAATATCTTTTTTAAGTTCTATTTAGTCCATATGTGTCAAACTCAGGGGCTCCATCCGCCCGCGAATTATATCCGCCCGGATCATTTTATATACTGTTTTTATTGTTTTTAAAGCCCCTATAGAAGCGCTGGTAACACAATAAACAAGATCCCATAATGCACCCTCAGCTGCCTTGCCAACACTTACCGTAATCAAGTCTACCTTATGATCCCAAGTTTGGCGGTTAGCTCCACATGCTGAAGAGAAAAGTTTTCGGGTAAGCCTTAAAAAAATGAGGTGAGTATATGTTTACTGAACCCGTTCCATTTGGGGAGTAATGGGCTGTAATTACAGAATTTAATCTAAGACGGCACTATGAGACAAAACATCAGGTTAACCTGAATGCAATGCAGAAGAAAAAAAACAAAATTAAAAAGAATCGACATCAGCAGACGTTTTTAACGCACAATCACAAAGGATTTCATGAAGCTGTTTTTAGGGGGAGACAAAAATGCACCAGGCACCTTTTGTAAAGGAAACCAAGTCCCCAGGGTGTTCCCAAAAACGATTTTTGTTGATAAACTGGGGGACGAGTTTGCACCCCTTTGGGGATTTTAAGAAAAAAAAAGCCCGGGTCATGCGCCAAACCTGGCATGTTTGAGCACATATCTGGGGGAAAAGCTCTTCAGTGATAAAGATAAAAAAACAGCAACAGGAGTCGCCCACTGATGAGCACCGCAATCCATCCTGAGAATTCCACAAACAGAACCCCCCACCAAAAAATAACAACCTTTTCCAAAAAAGATGCCAGGCCCAGCCTAAAAAGACATATGAGCAAAGAAAAATGAATGATTTGATTTTTATTGTGAAAGGAAACATTTCATTTATATTTTTAGGTTTTGTTATGCAGCATGTTTAATTTAATTTTTATTTTAAAAATAAATTTTTTTGGGGAAAAATATTATGTTGTTTTAAAGGGTTTTAGTTATTTATTCAATTAATAATATTCCCGTCTGTTTTACCATTCCTACTAAAAAATTTCTTGATAAATAAAAATCTTCTATTTAAAATTTTAAAAAGAACTTAAACAAAAAGATAGTTCATAATCCACGAGACGCTGGAGTTATCCGTTTTAAAAGCAGCGACATGATAAATTTAAAAAGCTTTTGTATATAATGGGTATGTATGGTATATATGTTTATATATTTTGTGTATGTATGTATATATATCTGTATTTTGTGTGTATGTATGTGGGTTCGTATTTATTTTGTGTGATATGTATGTGTATATATGTAGATATATACATATATGTATGTATATATGTGTATATGTATAGATATGTATATATGTTTATGTGTGTGTGTAAAAAATATATATATATATATATATGACAACAACACTCATCACTCACAACAGTGACAAAACAATTACATTGACAATCATGTTACGTATTTTCAAAATGTTTTTTCTTTTCATTGCTTCTTTAACACATAACTTCTCCGTCATGGTTAGGTATTTTGTAGTATATATATATATATATATATATATATATATATATATATATACACATATATATACACACACACACACACACATATATACATACACACAATATATATATATATATACACACACACACACACACACATATATATACGCATGTGTCTCAGTAACTGCCGATCCGTCATCTTCGGCCTGGGGACACTGTAAGCTCGCGCAGTGTTGTGTCCCCTGGGCGGTAAGCAGTGACTTGTGGTCCATAGTCACCGGGGCCACAGCTATTGCTCGTGGGCAGGACGGAGGCTTGAAGGGCCGGATCGCTGACCGTCACCTACGCAACCGCAGCTACTGCTCCTGACTGGACACAGGCTGGATGGAGCAGGAGGCGCTTTCACTGCCCGCCCATCACACCGCTGCCCCATTCATTCTCGGTGGGCGGCTGGAAATGCTGCAGCGTTAACCTGGTTGTGGCTGAATGGAGACCATTGAGGGTGAAGAGGGTGAACAGGGTGGCGGGGTTTGGGTAATGCATAGGTGTGTCTCGGATGGCTGCCTGTTGAATGGGGGCGGTGGTAGGCTTATTCACTACCTGCCTTTGGCTGCATCGTGTTTGTTCTCGGTGGGCCGGACACTGCAGGGCATACTGTAGTGGAGGTGACGGTTGGGCACGATGAACCCCACCCCTCGCCGCCCCTATTCATTCTCAATAGCAAGCCTGTTGTATGCATACGCACAAAGCAGGAAGTTGTCTCCTCAGTACATCAGGCGGTGTTGGCGGGTGCCTTCCTGCCGCGATAGCGTGTACAGTGCTGTGCAGAAGAGCTCATCTTAACCTTTTGTCTTCACCCTTCAAGAATGTCTCTCAAACACAAATCTGATGCAAGTGCTGGCGATACAGCAAAGAGGAGAAAAACCATCACCATTGAAAATAAAGTAGAAATAATAAAAAGGTCAGAGAGAGGTGAAACTCCATCATTCATTGGCAGAGCATTTGTTACAGTCGGTCAACAATAGCTTTTATTAAAATAATGTACCTGTTCCGACTTACATACAGATTCAACTTAATTATAAACCTACAGTCCCTATCTCGCAGCGTAACCCAGTGGACTGCCTCTGTGTGTGTGTGTGTGTGTGTGTATATATATAAATTTAATACATTTTAGCAGGGTAGTGCTCTCTATATCTGGTCTAGTACATTAGAATCTAACTGCAGAAATCATACATTTTCAGTAAGACTCAAAAATTAAAAAAATGACAAAATTACTTTATAAATAAGACACCCAATAAACAAAAGATAAGAAGAGACTGAGTACAAAGTATCAAATCGAAAGGAAAACAAAGGAAAACATGCCCTACTTCATTAAAGCACTACAGTTTATTATTCTACAATCAAATAATGACTTAAGTGTAGCTTTCATACAAGGGTGGTCAGAAAGAAACACAATAATAAATAAAATAAGTACATAAGAAAAGGAAGACAGATGTCAAAACAGAGATCAAGTCTGGGAGATTACTGTAGAAACTTGTTTTGTCACATGTCAGTTAATCACTGTATGTTACTGTATGTAACAATGAAATGAATTAAAATGTAACAGGGATGAAATTGGTTCATATGAGACCTGTATTTCTCATTAAATCTACTTTATCTTTGATATTTTTTTAAACAAATGATACCTGTAAGAATTATCCTCCTTTCACAAGGCATGCTAGTAAGTGCATACGATGTTTTGATATTACTATTCTTCAAACGGTGTCCTTCATCGCAAATGATCAAGCTGAAGCTGACAGTCATTATTTGCTCTAAACATCGTAGCATCATTTCATAGCTAATTAGTAGGATGGGGTATAATGGAGAACTGATAAATTCTTCAATTTTGTGGTCCTGTGAGGGAGGAAAAATATACATTTAACGATACTGATGTACATAATTGGAAAAGAAGACTATTTCAGTATAACCTAGAGTGCATTTTAAAACCCAGAAAATGTTTAGCCAGTTCTGAAAAAAGTTATATTTTCATACAGACTTCCTATGTGCATGCAAAGCACAGATTTTAATTATTCCAACCCCTTTTGATGTTACCAATAATCACGAAAAGAAAGTAAACAAAGTAAAATTAATATAATTAGCAAGTCCCAAATTATAATTTGTGTTATACATCATATTCTATTACAAATGTATAAAATGCTGCATCATGTGGCTGCATGCTACATCATACTTTGATCTGTAATCTTGTACTGTTATAAAGTTTTGGAGAGTTTAGCCAATCTAGTGTATGGGTACAACAGAGAAAATGTGTAACTAAAATTTGAACCAGTAAGAAATGAAAAACACAAAATAAACTTAAAAAATGGAAAACCGTGGAAACTGAAATAAACAGTAGAGCAAACAGCAGATCCTAACCTGGAGCACTATGTACATATCATATGACCGAAGCAAACTCGGCTTCAGATGTGGGCTTATAATTTCCTCACTCAAGAATTTATTTTCAAGTTTACCAACAGTTGTATGCTCACAGGGAAAGAGGAGTGCAGTATTACAGCATTTTTTTTTTTTATATTGAGCTACTCATTAATTGTCATTAATGCATGCAATTATTGTTTCAAAACTTTTGTGATTAAATTTATTAACACAACCCCTAAATAAAATTAGTTTAATCCAGTTAATTTTATGGAGATTCACATGGTTTTTAATGAAATGGTGCAAAATGAATCAATCTGTTAATAGTAGTTGCGGGTCATCGGCACTTTGCTTTTTCATTATAAACCTTCATCCACACACACCAGAGTTGCTACCCATTACTTATAATACTGGATATCACTTTGAATCAATAAGGGATGCAATCTCTCCTGTATTTTCATTCACATTGTTTCAAATATACACTACCTCTCCAAAGTGTAGAGAATAACAAAAGAATAGTTCAAATTCAAACCCGTTATACAAGCGGTGTGAGTTTCATTTCTGTGGGGCATTAAAGTTGCAGACAGAAAAGCTCTGAGTGCTACATGAGATTGCATTAATGGTGCTGCGTTCACACATTTACCAAAAAAAAAAAAAAAAAAATCTTGTTCTGCAAATTCTACACTATAATAGAACACACACTGTAAACATAAAAGAGACTGTTGAGGTACAGGTCTGAGAGGGGGATAGAATGTCAGTCCCTGTACCGGAGGAACATCTGGCCTGAAGCATGGTATAGTTACTAACGCATGTCCGAGCATCTGAAGAACATTAATTTCTCTATATATTAATTTTTTTATATATCATTATATATTGATATGCATGAAGGAAATGAGATACATTGTGATTTACACACAGAATTTCGATAAAAAAAAGTTTAATTACGCAATTAAATCACAATTTCATTTTTTCTTAAATTTTATTCATTTGGTTTCATGGCTGAATTATATTTTGAACTTATTACAAACAATCAAGATGATTACAGATTGCACATTTATATGGCACATGCAATGAATCTAACATAATTAATATAAATAACTAACATGCGAGCTATAGCGCATCTTTATGTGATCCAAATAAATAATATGCAAGCTATAGCTGCCTTTATGTGATCGAAATAAATAACATGCGAGCAGAGTGTGCCTTTATGTGATCGAAATAAATAACATGCACTAGTGTTTACATCTGGATGGTGCATGTGCCTTAAAAGAAGTCTGACTGCATTCTCGCTCAATGCTTTATGGACTGAAGTGTGTGCGTGCACTTTTCGTGGCATTACAAGTGTATTTTTTGAACATGCCCATGTCGCTCAAACACAGGAAGCTCTGCAGTGTACTTGAGACTTTCTTTTTTCTTCAGTTAGAGTCTTGAATAAAAGTGCACTTGTTTATTTACTATATATATATATATATTGTCACAAGAACGAGACATTGACAGATAAAGAGTTGGGGCAGCCACCCGTATATTGTGGTATCCTGGCTGCAAAAGTCGTTTTCTTTCAGTAAAATACAGAGCACTGAAGTGCACACAACCGAGTCCAAAACAAGACTAAAGAAACAAAGGAAAAGGGGCAGGTTTTAAAGGGGGAGACAGGAAGTGAGGTCGTATGGATCCGGCACGTGGTCTTCCACCATTGGCTCAGCGGAGGTGACATCAGAGGGACTGGAGCTGGTGTGGCCGACTTCCATTGGCTCAGTCCCGAAGTGATGTCAGGAGATCCAGGTGAAATCCCCGGGATGGTCTACAGGCAAGGGAGAAAAGAGTCAGTGCACTCTGCCACACCCGGCATGCCTCGGTCTGCCTTCACTCAAGCCCTTTAGCTGCCTCCCATGCGCGCGTGTGTGACAAGGCCCCCCCCCTTAGCCCAGACCCGACGGGTCGGGCGACCTAACCGAGAGGTCGCGAACCCGAAAGAGCATCAGCGCATGGCGTGAGAGCGCCACGGCGAACGAGCAAAACTTGTACGGCTGCAGGTCAAGAAACCACCGGGTGACCCGCGGATTCACTCCTTGTGGAGGGCCATCCACTGGGGGGGTGCATGGTCCGTGACAAGGGTGAATTCCGGCCCAACAGGTAGTACCTCAGCTGAGTAATCGCCATTTAATCGCCAGAGCCTCCCTCTCCACCGCAGCATACCTGGTCTCCCGTCCAACAGTTTCCGCTCAGGAACATGATGGGGTGCTCCACACCATCGACGCTTTGGCTCAGCACGCCCAGGCCTGTGTCCGGTCCGCCTGGAGGATGAAAGGCAAAGAAAAGTTAGGTGCCATCAAAACAGGTGTGGACGTAAGGGCCTGCTTTAAGTCACCAAATGCAGCGCTGTTTTTCAGTCCATACCACAATGTTCGGGCCCTCTTCTTTGTTAAATCGGCGCCGCTCTCCTCGAAAACCGGGTACAAACCGGCGGTAGTACCCGCTAACCCGAAAGGCTTGGACCTGCCGCTTGGTTCATGGACGGGCCATTTCAGAATGGCATCAATTTTGGAGCACTGTGGCCTTACGGTACCCGACCCACCAGGTAGCCTAAATATTTGGCCTCGCTTAATCCAAGAAGCATTTTGGGATTAATCCGAGCCCGCCTCACCAAGTGTCCGTAATACCGCTTGGACATGCTGTAGGTGTTCCTTCCATGTGCTGGAATAGATGACCACGCCATCCAGGTAGGCAGCACTGTATGAGTTATGAGGCGAAGCACTTTGTCCACCAGACGCTGAAAGGTTGCTGGAGCCCCGTAACCCAAATGGAAGGACACGATACTGCCAGTGTCCGCTAGGGGTACTAAACGCGTTTTTCCTTCGGAGTCCGTTAAAGGAACCTGCCAGTACCCTTTCGTCATGTCAAGTGTGGTCAGGTATTGAGCCTGTCCAAGCCTCTCGAGGAGGTCGCCCACGCTGGCATTGGATAAGCATCAAATTGGGAGACTTGATTGCCGACGGAAGTCATTGCAGAACCTCCAACTTCCGCCAGGCTTACCGACGAGCACAATGGGGCTGGACCAGGGACTATAACTTTCCTCAATCACACCTAGCTCCAGCATGCGCTTGATCTCAAGCTCCACTTCAGCCTTTTTGCCTCGGAAGACGATACGGGCGTTCTCGGACAACAACCCCGGCTCTGTCACGATGTTGTGCTCAATCAGAGAGGTCCTTCCGGGTTCTCACTGACTACCTCAACGGTCCGGATAACTGTTTCCAGCTCCTGCCGCTGTCTGGGACTTAAGTCCGTGCGAAGTTAAGGTCGTGTGTGAGCTAAGAGTGAGCGGGCTGGCCGGAGGAGGGATCGGGGTCCCTGTCCTTCCACGGTTTCAGCAGGTTCACATGATAAACCAGCTCCTTTGGCCGACGCATTGGGTTGACTCACCAAATAGTCACCAGTCCCTTCCTCTCCTTAACTTCAGAGGGGCCCTGCCAGTGGGCAAGCAATTTAGAGTGGGAGGTAGGCACTAGGACCATGACCCGATCTCCGGGCGGAACTCCCAAGAGACGTGCGCGGTTGTAGTACCGGCCTGCGCTGCTTGAGCCTCCTCCATGTGACTTTTAAGGACAGGCCGAATTTTCCAAATCTATCGCAGAACTGCGCGATATACTCCAGTATGTTTGTGGAGGGAAGAGCCTCTTCTTCCCAGCCTTCTTTCAAAATATCTAATATGCCCCGAGGTTGTCGCCCGTATAGTAGTTCAAAGGGGAGAACCCCGTGGAGGCTTGTGGGACTTCCCGATAGGCAAAAAGGACGAGGGGGAGGAGCTGATCCCAGTTCCTTCCATCCTCGCTGACCACCTTACGCAGCATTTGCTTGAGAGTTTGATTAAACCTCTCTACTAATCCGTCGGTTTGAGGATGATACACCGAGGTCTTTAAATGCTTTATTTTCAGTAATCTGGCAGTCTCCTTGAACGCTTCCGAGGTGAAGGGGTCCCCTGGTCTGTCAAGACTTCTTTGGGGATCCCCACGCCGCGAATACCCCTAGTAATTCCCGCGCATGGCTTTAGAGGTAGCTGAGCGCAACGGAACAGCTTCGGGTATCGTAGCGTAATCCACGAGGACTAAAATGTACTTGTGTCCTCGGGCTGAGGGCTCCAGGGTCCCACCAGGTCGACCCATTCTGTGGAAGGGAACGCCAATCAGTGGAATAGGAATGAGAGGAGCACGGTCCCTCCTAGGAATTTGTCGCAGTTGACACTCCGGCAGGAAGCGCCAAAGCGGCTAACCTCCTCATTAATTCCTGGCCAGTAGAAACGGAGCTTGATCCGCTCCAGAGTTTTTCGGTGCCCAGGTGGCCACCTAGGAGGTGGGCGCTAGCTCACAGACCTGCCGAAGGTACGGCACTAGCAGCAGCCTCGCCTCCTGCCCGTCATGCATTGCTACACGGTAAAGGAGGTCATTATCTAGCACAAAGTAGGGGCCCTGTGGCATCGACTGATTAGTGCGCTGGCCATTGACAAGGACCACTGCATTTTTACAAACTTCAGGGAGTCATCATTCCATTGCTCCTTCTAAAAGAAGCCGGCGCTTTTTAAATTGGAACCGCAACACGGAGAGAGGGTCAGCGTCGACCTCAATGGGCGTGGTTTCTCCTGCTCCGCCGCCGGCGCTGGTGGATGACGGTTAGCCCGCTGACGCCCGGAGTTGCCACGCCAGTCAGGGCACTGCTGCCCTCTCTGCCGGCTGATTACCGCGCGTGGAGGCAGCAGGCGGGTTATCTCCGGCCCATAACGAGGCCCAAATTAACCCCGGAGTGGTATGTGTCTCACCGCTTTGATTTTAGACCAGTCCCCCTAGTATCACCGGGTGTGGAGGATCAGGTAGGACGGCTACGTGAGCTTACTGAACTGACCCTCCGAACTGATGACACAGCGGCGGACCTGTACCAGCGGATGTCTCCGTGGACACAGGTTATACCGGTCTTAAATTTAGCCACTGTTGCGTTGCAAAAGCGGCGGGCAACAATTGAAATGTTGCTGCGGAGTCGAACAAACCTGGGAAGTCAGGTCCGCTGGACGCATCACCACGCCAGTATGTGGGACCGCCAACGGATTAGCCAGAGCACACCAACCCCTCCTCACCCTCCACCTGCATTCCTCCTTGCCTGCGTTTGCGCCAGCATGCCCAGCGGACGCCAATACGACTCCGGATTGTACAGGGTGGGGCTAGGTCTTGGAACATACCCGGCTGAGTTTGACATGAGGACGGTTCTGCTCCCCAGAGTGTGAGGCCGCCCTCTGCTCCCATAAGCTCTATGAGCTCAGCCATGTTCTTGAACCGCCCCAAACCGCTGGGTGAAGCCACGGGGAAGCGCTTCCAGGAGCAGATAGCAAGCTACCTGCTCTATTATTTGGTAGGGCGTGTTTTCAAATGGCCGTAGCCAATGCCCTACCATTGCCCATAAGGACCAGGCTTGTTTGTTGGTTGGCCGTTCAGGGTCCAACCTCCATGCTTTTATTTTATTCCCCTGCCAGTCTGGGGCACCCCTAGGTGGTAAATGGGGCTTTGGTTTCGCAGGAAGGCAGGCACTCTCCCCAAGAGAGCATACTGAGTCCCTTTGCCTCCCTCCAGGGCAGCCCACCCTGTGAGCCCCACCCGCACACCTCCTGGCCACCCAGATGGGCTAGTTATGAGTGCCGGAGCGGAGCCCGCACCGGTCACGCCAACCACGGGCACCCTCCCGCCTGAATACTCGCCCCGCACGCCCTACCTGGGTATATTGCAGGTCCTGTCCCCTTCTCCTCCGGGACTTCTCCATCCTGCACGCCACTGTCACAAGAACGAGACATTGACAGATAAAGAGTTGGGGCAGCCACCCGTATATTGTGGTATCCTGGCTGCAAAAGTCGTTTTTTCAGTAAAAATACAGAGCACTGAAGTGCACACAACCGAGTCCAAACAAGACTAAAGAAACAAAGGAAAGGGGCAGGTTTTAAAGGGGAGACAGGAAGTGAGGTCGTATGGATCTGGCACGTGGTCTTCCACCATTGGCTCGTAGCCGGAGGTGACATCAGAGGGACTGGAGCTGGTGTGGCCGACTTCCATTGGCTCAGTCCGGAAGTGATGTCAGGTGATCCAGGTGAAATCCCCCGGGATGGTCTACAGGCAAGGGAGAAAAGAGTCAGTGCACTCTGCCACACCCGGCATGCCTCGAACTGCCTTCACTCAAGCCCTTTAGCTGCCTCCCCATGCACGCCGTGTGTGACAATATATATATATATATATATACATATATACACATACACACTAGGAGGCTAAGATGCGTGAACACGACGAGATTGAAACTCAATTAAAAAAACAAAAAACAAACAAAACTAAGCCTTTACAAGTATCATACATTTACACGGCTATTAAGAATGACGGAAAACAAATATGTTTTTTTGTTAAAAGTAAAAAAGCAGCTCACCCTTAAAATGGGCTCCAGGATCAAACCCGTGAAGTTTTGGGGTACCAGGCAACAGTTGATACCGCTTGCGCCCAAGCAGTCATAGTAAGAATTCAATGTCGCACTAATGCATATTTTTTTTCTGCAGTTATATTTTTTAATAGAAGTCATTTGTTCTGTTATATTTGTACTTTTGTGAAAGTGTTTATTTGATATTTGGAAATCAGGTTTAACACATTATACACTTCATGTCTACATTTTGTCAATTATCATTAAAACATGAAAAACGCTTTCTGTTTTAACAATGTGTTTACTGTACATAGATTGTTGTAGAACGGAACACACATGAAATGCATGTTCCAAATAACGATATAGTATTTATAAAAGGTGTAATTTTGCTTGACTTCTCACTCTATACAACTCCAAGCAACGACACGCAGGTAAATAGACATGAGCTGAGAAAACTGTGTGCCGGTGGGGATGTGAGAGCAGACTGCTTGCTGTTTGCTGCTTATCAACACATCAAAAGGACAAAAGACGCTGATGGAGAGGTGAGAAGATTTAAGGTGGGACAGATCTACAACATTTTTCAAAGGCTCTGGTAATTCTAGTATTAAGGCCTAGGGCCAAAAAGGTCTTAATTTGGCCCTGGAGGTACTTTGACTGTGTCGGGGTCCTGCTCTCTGCTCCTTTTTGTTTTGGGGAACCTCTTGAACCCAACACCCCAGTAATGTAACCAATGAACTGTGCAATGAGGACAAATCACACTGAGTAAGGAGATGGTGTAAAATTGTACAACTCCTTCTATGTCTCCCCAGCTCATCCATGGCTCGCCAACTGGACAAACTTCAGCAGTCGTGGTCCTCTCATTCCACCATCTGGTTGCCTCAGTCGGTGAATGCCAAACTGCTCGGGTTGGTTGTCCTCTCTTCTCAGACACAGAATCCATCCTCGGATTCCAGAAGAGGACACACCTTGATCGCATCATCCTCACACAATGGGTACGATCCTCCCTCGGCGCTGATCCTTGCCCGACATGGACCCAGACCGTGCTGACCTCTCTTCTCCTCCTCCTTCAGCTGGCTGGCTCGCATCTTGCACTGCACCAATGCTGCACTCTCGTCTGCAGCTCTTTCCTTCCTTATGTAGTTGTTCTTTTATGTATCCATATCTTATTGAGGAAGATCTCCAATTAGCTGTGAACCACCCAATCTCACTAAGATTACATAAGTGGTGAACCAGCTGAGAAGAGGAAAGGCTGCAGGAATCTGTGTATCTGGGGTGAACTTCTCCAGGCTTGGTGGTGGCTGTCCCCTGGCATTGCAACCAATCTTTGCATCCCAACTGACTGGAAAATGGGACTTGTCGTCCCTATCTGGAAAGGGAAGGGTGATTGCCTGACTTGCAGCAATACAGGGGATAAACTGCTCTGTGCCAGGTAAGGTCTTTGCTAGGGTCATCCTCTACAGGGATCCTGAATCACTTGCTCACCTGCCAGCGAGCAGGCTGTTTACTCAAGAAGTCTACATCAACCACATCCTGGCACTGAGGATTCTCATGGTGCAAACGCCAATATTGGCAGAGTTTCTTTTGCAGCCTTGTCGCATTTCTGTAAAGCATCTCGACTCAGTTGATCGAATGATTCTGTGGGACATCCTAAGGGCTTTGCAGGATCCTCAAGGTTGCTGGATATCACGGCTGGCATATCACAGGAATTGTAAGTGCTGTGCAGAGTGAAGGCAGAACCTCTGTGTTTTTCCCAGTTGATTCTGGGGTTCATCAGGTGTGTTCTTGTCTACTCTGTTCAATGCTTGCATGGACTGGGTGTTGGACAAGGTTGTGGGGTCCAGGCTGTAGGGCATCTGTTGGTGAAGAAGATTCTATGGATCTTGACTTTCTAGTATGCTGTGATCTTCGCAGACTCGATGGAGGCTCTGATCAGGGTGCTCGAGACTGAGCTGAGAGACTGTGTCTGGGCTTGCGAGTGTCCTTTTATAAGTAGTAGTAGTAGTAGTTTATTTATATAGCGCCCTTCACAAACAAAATGTCACAGAGCGCTGAACAGCAAATACAGAACAAATACAAACAGTTAAAACAAACAAAACCAATAAATAAACAAACTGGAATTATTCAGCACTGATTAAAAGCTTTAAAAAAAGTATTTAGTTGTTTTTAAAAGAATCAAAGACTAGACTCCACGCAGACCAAAAGGGGGCTTTCTATAGTCTTGGTGCCAACTGAAACCGACCCCCATTTTCACCGGTGCATAAACGAGAAGGCCCTGGTCCCCTTATCAAAGTCCAGCAGCAGGCGTGGACCGGCTGGTTATTTTTGGGGGCCTTTTTTGCAAAGCTCTGAAAGTAAAAAAAAAATTTTAAATGAATTTATAAACCGGACCAGTGCAGTGTGTACAGAATGGCAGTTTTGATCTTTCCCCAAAAAAAAGTTGGGGAACCCGGGGGCAGCGATTTTTGCAACTGATGGCGGGGAGAGAGAGAGGGGACTTCTCGCCTGTAAAGGAATTTCAGAAATCAAACCATGAGGAAATAAAGAATGAAAAGCAAAAAAAAACAAGGATAAAAAAGCCCAGGCCTTAAAGACCCTTTTTGGGCATACCCATAAACAGTTGTTGACCTTGTCAAAGGGTTTCCCTTGGTGTGAACTTTTGGGATTTTTTTATGGGTGGCAGATTGGGAGAGCATGGGGTGTCATGAGGTGCTGAAAGGGGTGGGTTCCGATTCATGAAAAAGATAAGGCCCAATTTTTAGACCTGGTGCTTTATCTTGCTATATTTTTGGGACTGAACCACCCAGTGTCCTGAGATGAAGACGGGCCCCTTTTGGTACTGTGTCCCCGAAAATCCTTGGGCCTTTTTTTTTGATTTGTTCAATAGGTTGCTCATAGAGTCCCCCAAAAGGCACATTACCACATTTTGGGGAGGTTAATTCGGACTATGGGACGGGGGGCGTTCCCGAGTGTCCCCCCTATAAGATCCTTTTGTTGGGAAAATGGCAGGACCAGGTCAAGGGGTTGCCCAAAAACACCTGGCTGCTGCGATGAGGGTTTTCGGGGTGGGGGTTGGGCCACATGTCTGCCTGGGGGTTGCCAAAGGGATGCCCCGGTTTTGCCGTGGGGGCAACGCCTGTTAAGTGCATGCTCCCAAGCGACTTGAAAAACGGTGGGGAAAAAAATAACCGGATTTGGGGTTGGGGTTTTTAAGAAAACCGCCCGGGGGTTGCCAGCGGGAAAAAAGAAATATTCCCTCCCCCCCCAAAATGGATAGGCAGGTCATTCTGTAAAATTAAATCGTTTTGAAACAATGGTTACACAGGGCCCCCCAAATGTCGGGTGAAAAAAAGAGAACAGCGAGACAAAACAAGACAACGCTCCTGTGCACAATGCTTTTTCTGTAAAGCAGATTTTGACTGACAAAAACATTCCTGTCCTTGACACCCTCCCTATTCGCCTCGATTTAGCTCCCTCACGATTTGACTTGTTCCAGAAAATCAAAAGTGACCTGAAGGGAACACTTTTCTTCAATGGATAAAGTGAAGAGAGAAACGGCAAGCCTGTTGCACAGCCTCAAGCAAGAAGACTTCCAGCAATGTTTCAACCAATGGAAGATAGTATGAGGTGGTGTAGAGATCGGGAGGGAGTATATAGAAGGTGACAATGTTTAGAATGCTGTAAGTCATCAATATATAAATATATATTTTAACCAATCCAGTTATTTTTGTGTCTCACCTAGTATTTTAGGAAGTCACTGTGCACTGGGAAAGTCTAAAGGACAGGAAAAAAGGCCAAAAAGTATCCTGTTATATAAAAGGGTAATTGGCAGTTCCTCCAAGCAACTGTAGGCCAGTAGCTAAATGTGCATCAGGTAAAATTAAAGGAATGAATTATTAAGGAAAACATTGAACAACACATGAAGAACAGCAGTGTTACTGAGTAGTTAGCATGGGTTCAGAAGGGAAAGGTAATGTTTTGCTAACATTCTGAATTCAATCGAGGAAGCAATCAAAGGATATGATGAATGAGAGAGTATGATATTTATTTATCTTAACTTTCAGAAAGCATTTGATAAGCGTCCAGAGAAGCTGCATCAGGACTAAAAGAAGTGGGAGTTCGAACAGCTGTGTGTAGAAGGGTGCAAAATTGGCTCAGGGGGTTAAAGTGCAAGGAACTCTATCAGAATTGTTATTTTAAAATATAAATAAGCTGGCTATACAGGCTTGGGGAGGTTTGTGGTAGATGAAATTTAATGGATGTAAAGCATAACAATTGCATTCATGTTAGGTTTGAATACACAATGAGAGGTATGAAAACTGGGAGTATACCTTAGAGAAGGATTTGTCAGTCATGGTGTACTTGCACTATCAACTTTCAGACAGGTGTTCAGAAGCCATTAAAAAGTTTTGAGAATTTTTGGGTTAATAGCTTCGTGGAGAACAAGTCCAAGGAGGTTATGCTTAGGTTTATAAACACAGGTTAGACCTCACCTGGGTACTGTTGTGGTTGTGGTCTTCAGGCTAAGAAAGGATATAGCAGCTCTAGAAAAAGTCCAGTGAAGCTGACTAGGCCAATTCCAGGGTTTAAAAATGATAAATTATAATGAAATGAGGAGAGATTACAGGCTGAGCCTTTCAGTTTCACAAAATAAGATTAAGAGGAGACATAATTAAAGGTTTAAATTAAAAAGGGAAATTTAGAAACAGTGGATTGAGAATGTACTTTAAAATGAGTTCATCAAGATTGTAGGGACACAGTTGGAAACTTAGGTAATTTCACAAAACATTGGAAGTTTTTTTTTCTTTACAGGGAGAGAAAACAAAGAAGATCCCAAGGGTGTGGTAACAGTAGGACTTTAGGACTTTCAAAACAAAGCTGATATTATTTTGGAAGAATTAATTGGATAGGACTTTGTGCATTGTTGGGCTGAATGGTCTGTTCTCTCTAGATTGTTCTAAAGTTCAAATGTTCTAAAAATAATATCAAATTAGATAATATAAAAGACACCTTTTGAATATATTACAGGTAATGAGTTTACAACGCAAAACTACTAACAGGCATACGGTTTGGCAAAAATTTCTCAGAGAAGGGGCCA
Source organism: Polypterus senegalus (assembly GCF_016835505.1). Taxonomy (NCBI): domain Eukaryota; kingdom Metazoa; phylum Chordata; class Cladistia; order Polypteriformes; family Polypteridae; genus Polypterus; species Polypterus senegalus. The sequence goes on along the minus strand of NW_024386227.1, from coordinate 868 downwards.
GATTAAAAAAAAATAGGGGAACAAATTTTTGCAACATGTCTAAAACATAATTCAAGATGAGACAAAAGACAACCCAAATTTCTAGTGGAACAGTACATTTTAAATTATATTCCCCTTTTATAAGGGAAAAATTTTAAAATAAATCAGTAAACATAATATGATGTATGAACTTAAAAGACAAACAAAATGTCTTTGTAGGATATTATAAATGTATTGCTAACACAAAAAAAAAAAATCACCTGATCCACTGCAAACACATTGATCGCTCTTTCCCCCGCCATTCTGAAACTCTCTCTCCAATTTTCTACAAGACTTCCTGGTGTCACAATAAGTACAGCTTAATGACTGGTTTTGACCATAGGACCTCGAAGGAGGTCCATATAAGAGAAATACACTGCAAAGTCTTGCCAGTCCCATTTCATCGCAAGAATTGCCAAACCTCCACTTACTCTTAAATATAAACACAGCAAAATGGAAATGATGGCATTTTCAATAGTGGAAAAGTTCTAAAACGTTCTGCTGCAACTGATATTTACTTAAACCAGATAGGTGGAAGAGACCGTAAAAGCATTCAAAACCCCCTTTGAAATCCTAAGACACTGTACTGAAACTTCATTTTTTATTCAATTTTAATTAACATGATCATGATTACAGGACTTACTGTAACAGTAGGAACAGGATGATAAATGTAAAGCTAACACCATTGACGGGTGCCAAAATAACCACCTGCATCTGCCCCTGCAAAGTCTTAAGGTCCTGAAATACCTATGAACAATGATGTTTTCAATCCACCATACAGCCCCTTGCAGACTGCATTTAAAGGAAAGAAACTGTAGTGAAAGCGTTAAATCGCAATGGGATTGGATTT
>NW_024386226.1:0-23058 GCF_016835505.1 Polypterus senegalus | reverse complement strand
TTGTAAAACAGGTAAGAAGATTGATGTGACTTTAGGACTTCTCAGACAGTTAAGATTTCACAGCAAAAATTAAAGGTATGAAGCCTCGGGAGAACGTGACAGGAAACCGTGAAGAGAAAGAAAATTCAACCACGTGAATTGTTGAAGATTTATGCCTTAGGTACAATCATTCAAGATATCAGCCGTAATAGGGTCCTACATTGTGTGGATATTTGCATGCAGCTTTGATTTCAGATGCTGTTTTCTTCTTAATTCTGTCAAGTGCTTAACGTGAATTAGCTTGTTAGGCGGAAGAGTTCAGCCTCCACCAACACACTTTGGAAGAGCCTCCAAGCAGTAATAAGAGGTAAGAAATTGTGCTGGAAAAATCAAAAATAGAACACACACCATTAGGCAGGTGGGATTTAACTTCCGTATCTGCCCCCTCCAAATTCCTTCCATTGGAGGGAGCCAGTCAAGGTTTAAGAGCTGAAAACAGAATAAGATAAAGAAGAAGGAGGAATAGAGGAAACCGGCTTAAAATCAGAGATTGTCATTGGAATTTTGTTAGATGTCTTTACTCTTTATTCTGAAAGAGAGAGATAGAGATTGAGAGACACAAATGGAAACAGACACAGACAAAGGGAAAGGGGAAGAAGGAAATGGCATCTGACATTTTCTACCAAGTTACCTAGGCTTTTGGCAAAAGGCCTCACACTGAATGTACTGTGAAAGGGCAGTTTTGAGCAAGACATCCCAGATGGGACTCGAACCCACAATCCCTGGCTTAGGAGGCCAATGCCTTATCCATTAGGCCACTGGGACAAAATGCTCCCTCCTGGAATTGTACATTTCTTGGTGCTTCTAATCAGATCGGCGAGGGAAAAAAGAGAAGAGAACCGTTTAGCTCATGGAGGAGCGTTTCTTTCTTGTAATACTTTCAACAATGCAGTGGTTTTCTCTACCGTTGCTTCTGCTACAAAATTCAGTGGCAATGACTGCATAAGGAAATGAGAAAGACAGGTGAGGGCCACCCTGCCATCAAGACGGCATAGCAGAGGATGGTTTCGATCCATCGACCTCTGGGTTATGGGCCCAGCACGCTTCCGCTGCGCCACTCTGCTAACTCCCACCCTCTTTGTTTCTGAATGCCAATTCACTTGGATACAAGCAGCTCTTGGTGAACAACTTGCTAATGGTTTCACAGTCGTGGATAAAGAACTCTTTTGTAAAAACAGGTAAGAAGATTGATGTGACTTTAGGACTTCTCAGACAGTTAAGATTTCACAGCAAAAATTAAAGGTATGAAGCCTCGGGAGAACGTGACAGGAAACCGTGAAGAGAAAGAAAATTCAACCACGTGAATTGTTGAAGATTTATGCCTTAGGTACAATCATTCAAGATATCAGCCGTAATAGGGTCCTACATTGTGTGGATATTTGCATGCAGCTTTGATTTCAGATGCTGTTTTCTTCTTAATTCTGTCAAGTGCTTAACGTGAATTAGCTTGTTAGGCGGAAGAGTTCAGCCTCCACCAACACACTTTGGAAGAGCCTCCAAGCAGTAATAAGAGGTAAGAAATTGTGCTGGAAAAATCAAAAATAGAACACACACCATTAGGCAGGTGGGATTTAACTTCCGTATCTGCCCCCTCCAAATTCCTTCCATTGGAGGGAGCCAGTCAAGGTTTAAGAGCTGAAAACAGAATAAGATAAAGAAGAAGGAGGAATAGAGGAAACCGGCTTAAAATCAGAGATTGTCATTGGAATTTTGTTAGATGTCTTTACTCTTTATTCTGAAAGAGAGAGATAGAGATTGAGAGACACAAATGGAAACAGACACAGACAAAGGGAAAGGGGAAGAAGGAAATGGCATCTGACATTTTCTACCAAGTTACCTAGGCTTTTGGCAAAAGGCCTCACACTGAATGTACTGTGAAAGGGCAGTTTTGAGCAAGACATCCCAGATGGGACTCGAACCCACAATCCCTGGCTTAGGAGGCCAATGCCTTATCCATTAGGCCACTGGGACAAAATGCTCCCTCCTGGAATTGTACATTTCTTGGTGCTTCTAATCAGATCGGCGAGGGAAAAAAGAGAAGAGAACCGTTTAGCTCATGGAGGAGCGTTTCTTTCTTGTAATACTTTCAACAATGCAGTGGTTTTCTCTACCGTTGCTTCTGCTACAAAATTCAGTGGCAATGACTGCATAAGGAAATGAGAAAGACAGGTGAGGGCCACCCTGCCATCAAGACGGCATAGCAGAGGATGGTTTCGATCCATCGACCTCTGGGTTATGGGCCCAGCACGCTTCCGCTGCGCCACTCTGCTAACTCCCACCCTCTTTGTTTCTGAATGCCAATTCACTTGGATACAAGCAGCTCTTGGTGAACAACTTGCTAATGGTTTCACAGTCGTGGATAAAGAACTCTTTTGTAAAAACAGGTAAGAAGATTGATGTGACTTTAGGACTTCTCAGACAGTTAAGATTTCACAGCAAAAATTAAAGGTATGAAGCCTCGGGAGAACGTGACAGGAAACCGTGAAGAGAAAGAAAATTCAACCACGTGAATTGTTGAAGATTTATGCCTTAGGTACAATCATTCAAGATATCAGCCGTAATAGGGTCCTACATTGTGTGGATATTTGCATGCAGCTTTGATTTCAGATGCTGTTTTCTTCTTAATTCTGTCAAGTGCTTAACGTGAATTAGCTTGTTAGGCGGAAGAGTTCAGCCTCCACCAACACACTTTGGAAGAGCCTCCAAGCAGTAATAAGAGGTAAGAAATTGTGCTGGAAAAATCAAAAATAGAACACACACCATTAGGCAGGTGGGATTTAACTTCCGTATCTGCCCCCTCCAAATTCCTTCCATTGGAGGGAGCCAGTCAAGGTTTAAGAGCTGAAAACAGAATAAGATAAAGAAGAAGGAGGAATAGAGGAAACCGGCTTAAAATCAGAGATTGTCATTGGAATTTTGTTAGATGTCTTTACTCTTTATTCTGAAAGAGAGAGATAGAGATTGAGAGACACAAATGGAAACAGACACAGACAAAGGGAAAGGGGAAGAAGGAAATGGCATCTGACATTTTCTACCAAGTTACCTAGGCTTTTGGCAAAAGGCCTCACACTGAATGTACTGTGAAAGGGCAGTTTTGAGCAAGACATCCCAGATGGGACTCGAACCCACAATCCCTGGCTTAGGAGGCCAATGCCTTATCCATTAGGCCACTGGGACAAAATGCTCCCTCCTGGAATTGTACATTTCTTGGTGCTTCTAATCAGATCGGCGAGGGAAAAAAGAGAAGAGAACCGTTTAGCTCATGGAGGAGCGTTTCTTTCTTGTAATACTTTCAACAATGCAGTGGTTTTCTCTACCGTTGCTTCTGCTACAAAATTCAGTGGCAATGACTGCATAAGGAAATGAGAAAGACAGGTGAGGGCCACCCTGCCATCAAGACGGCATAGCAGAGGATGGTTTCGATCCATCGACCTCTGGGTTATGGGCCCAGCACGCTTCCGCTGCGCCACTCTGCTAACTCCCACCCTCTTTGTTTCTGAATGCCAATTCACTTGGATACAAGCAGCTCTTGGTGAACAACTTGCTAATGGTTTCACAGTCGTGGATAAAGAACTCTTTTGTAAAAACAGGTAAGAAGATTGATGTGACTTTAGGACTTCTCAGACAGTTAAGATTTCACAGCAAAAATTAAAGGTATGAAGCCTCGGGAGAACGTGACAGGAAACCGTGAAGAGAAAGAAAATTCAACCACGTGAATTGTTGAAGATTTATGCCTTAGGTACAATCATTCAAGATATCAGCCGTAATAGGGTCCTACATTGTGTGGATATTTGCATGCAGCTTTGATTTCAGATGCTGTTTTCTTCTTAATTCTGTCAAGTGCTTAACGTGAATTAGCTTGTTAGGCGGAAGAGTTCAGCCTCCACCAACACACTTTGGAAGAGCCTCCAAGCAGTAATAAGAGGTAAGAAATTGTGCTGGAAAAATCAAAAATAGAACACACACCATTAGGCAGGTGGGATTTAACTTCCGTATCTGCCCCCTCCAAATTCCTTCCATTGGAGGGAGCCAGTCAAGGTTTAAGAGCTGAAAACAGAATAAGATAAAGAAGAAGGAGGAATAGAGGAAACCGGCTTAAAATCAGAGATTGTCATTGGAATTTTGTTAGATGTCTTTACTCTTTATTCTGAAAGAGAGAGATAGAGATTGAGAGACACAAATGGAAACAGACACAGACAAAGGGAAAGGGGAAGAAGGAAATGGCATCTGACATTTTCTACCAAGTTACCTAGGCTTTTGGCAAAAGGCCTCACACTGAATGTACTGTGAAAGGGCAGTTTTGAGCAAGACATCCCAGATGGGACTCGAACCCACAATCCCTGGCTTAGGAGGCCAATGCCTTATCCATTAGGCCACTGGGACAAAATGCTCCCTCCTGGAATTGTACATTTCTTGGTGCTTCTAATCAGATCGGCGAGGGAAAAAAGAGAAGAGAACCGTTTAGCTCATGGAGGAGCGTTTCTTTCTTGTAATACTTTCAACAATGCAGTGGTTTTCTCTACCGTTGCTTCTGCTACAAAATTCAGTGGCAATGACTGCATAAGGAAATGAGAAAGACAGGTGAGGGCCACCCTGCCATCAAGACGGCATAGCAGAGGATGGTTTCGATCCATCGACCTCTGGGTTATGGGCCCAGCACGCTTCCGCTGCGCCACTCTGCTAACTCCCACCCTCTTTGTTTCTGAATGCCAATTCACTTGGATACAAGCAGCTCTTGGTGAACAACTTGCTAATGGTTTCACAGTCGTGGATAAAGAACTCTTTTGTAAAAACAGGTAAGAAGATTGATGTGACTTTAGGACTTCTCAGACAGTTAAGATTTCACAGCAAAAATTAAAGGTATGAAGCCTCGGGAGAACGTGACAGGAAACCGTGAAGAGAAAGAAAATTCAACCACGTGAATTGTTGAAGATTTATGCCTTAGGTACAATCATTCAAGATATCAGCCGTAATAGGGTCCTACATTGTGTGGATATTTGCATGCAGCTTTGATTTCAGATGCTGTTTTCTTCTTAATTCTGTCAAGTGCTTAACGTGAATTAGCTTGTTAGGCGGAAGAGTTCAGCCTCCACCAACACACTTTGGAAGAGCCTCCAAGCAGTAATAAGAGGTAAGAAATTGTGCTGGAAAAATCAAAAATAGAACACACACCATTAGGCAGGTGGGATTTAACTTCCGTATCTGCCCCCTCCAAATTCCTTCCATTGGAGGGAGCCAGTCAAGGTTTAAGAGCTGAAAACAGAATAAGATAAAGAAGAAGGAGGAATAGAGGAAACCGGCTTAAAATCAGAGATTGTCATTGGAATTTTGTTAGATGTCTTTACTCTTTATTCTGAAAGAGAGAGATAGAGATTGAGAGACACAAATGGAAACAGACACAGACAAAGGGAAAGGGGAAGAAGGAAATGGCATCTGACATTTTCTACCAAGTTACCTAGGCTTTTGGCAAAAGGCCTCACACTGAATGTACTGTGAAAGGGCAGTTTTGAGCAAGACATCCCAGATGGGACTCGAACCCACAATCCCTGGCTTAGGAGGCCAATGCCTTATCCATTAGGCCACTGGGACAAAATGCTCCCTCCTGGAATTGTACATTTCTTGGTGCTTCTAATCAGATCGGCGAGGGAAAAAAGAGAAGAGAACCGTTTAGCTCATGGAGGAGCGTTTCTTTCTTGTAATACTTTCAACAATGCAGTGGTTTTCTCTACCGTTGCTTCTGCTACAAAATTCAGTGGCAATGACTGCATAAGGAAATGAGAAAGACAGGTGAGGGCCACCCTGCCATCAAGACGGCATAGCAGAGGATGGTTTCGATCCATCGACCTCTGGGTTATGGGCCCAGCACGCTTCCGCTGCGCCACTCTGCTAACTCCCACCCTCTTTGTTTCTGAATGCCAATTCACTTGGATACAAGCAGCTCTTGGTGAACAACTTGCTAATGGTTTCACAGTCGTGGATAAAGAACTCTTTTGTAAAAACAGGTAAGAAGATTGATGTGACTTTAGGACTTCTCAGACAGTTAAGATTTCACAGCAAAAATTAAAGGTATGAAGCCTCGGGAGAACGTGACAGGAAACCGTGAAGAGAAAGAAAATTCAACCACGTGAATTGTTGAAGATTTATGCCTTAGGTACAATCATTCAAGATATCAGCCGTAATAGGGTCCTACATTGTGTGGATATTTGCATGCAGCTTTGATTTCAGATGCTGTTTTCTTCTTAATTCTGTCAAGTGCTTAACGTGAATTAGCTTGTTAGGCGGAAGAGTTCAGCCTCCACCAACACACTTTGGAAGAGCCTCCAAGCAGTAATAAGAGGTAAGAAATTGTGCTGGAAAAATCAAAAATAGAACACACACCATTAGGCAGGTGGGATTTAACTTCCGTATCTGCCCCCTCCAAATTCCTTCCATTGGAGGGAGCCAGTCAAGGTTTAAGAGCTGAAAACAGAATAAGATAAAGAAGAAGGAGGAATAGAGGAAACCGGCTTAAAATCAGAGATTGTCATTGGAATTTTGTTAGATGTCTTTACTCTTTATTCTGAAAGAGAGAGATAGAGATTGAGAGACACAAATGGAAACAGACACAGACAAAGGGAAAGGGGAAGAAGGAAATGGCATCTGACATTTTCTACCAAGTTACCTAGGCTTTTGGCAAAAGGCCTCACACTGAATGTACTGTGAAAGGGCAGTTTTGAGCAAGACATCCCAGATGGGACTCGAACCCACAATCCCTGGCTTAGGAGGCCAATGCCTTATCCATTAGGCCACTGGGACAAAATGCTCCCTCCTGGAATTGTACATTTCTTGGTGCTTCTAATCAGATCGGCGAGGCAAAAAAGAGAAGAGAACCGTTTAGCTCATGGAGGAGCGTTTCTTTCTTGTAATACTTTCAACAATGCAGTGGTTTTCTCTACCGTTGCTTCTGCTACAAAATTCAGTGGCAATGACTGCATAAGGAAATGAGAAAGACAGGTGAGGGCCACCCTGCCATCAAGACGGCATAGCAGAGGATGGTTTCGATCCATCGACCTCTGGGTTATGGGCCCAGCACGCTTCCGCTGCGCCACTCTGCTAACTCCCACCCTCTTTGTTTCTGAATGCCAATTCACTTGGATACAAGCAGCTCTTGGTGAACAACTTGCTAATGGTTTCACAGTCGTGGATAAAGAACTCTTTTGTAAAAACAGGTAAGAAGATTGATGTGACTTTAGGACTTCTCAGACAGTTAAGATTTCACAGCAAAAATTAAAGGTATGAAGCCTCGGGAGAACGTGACAGGAAACCGTGAAGAGAAAGAAAATTCAACCACGTGAATTGTTGAAGATTTATGCCTTAGGTACAATCATTCAAGATATCAGCCGTAATAGGGTCCTACATTGTGTGGATATTTGCATGCAGCTTTGATTTCAGATGCTGTTTTCTTCTTAATTCTGTCAAGTGCTTAACGTGAATTAGCTTGTTAGGCGGAAGAGTTCAGCCTCCACCAACACACTTTGGAAGAGCCTCCAAGCAGTAATAAGAGGTAAGAAATTGTGCTGGAAAAATCAAAAATAGAACACACACCATTAGGCAGGTGGGATTTAACTTCCGTATCTGCCCCCTCCAAATTCCTTCCATTGGAGGGAGCCAGTCAAGGTTTAAGAGCTGAAAACAGAATAAGATAAAGAAGAAGGAGGAATAGAGGAAACCGGCTTAAAATCAGAGATTGTCATTGGAATTTTGTTAGATGTCTTTACTCTTTATTCTGAAAGAGAGAGATAGAGATTGAGAGACACAAATGGAAACAGACACAGACAAAGGGAAAGGGGAAGAAGGAAATGGCATCTGACATTTTCTACCAAGTTACCTAGGCTTTTGGCAAAAGGCCTCACACTGAATGTACTGTGAAAGGGCAGTTTTGAGCAAGACATCCCAGATGGGACTCGAACCCACAATCCCTGGCTTAGGAGGCCAATGCCTTATCCATTAGGCCACTGGGACAAAATGCTCCCTCCTGGAATTGTACATTTCTTGGTGCTTCTAATCAGATCGGCGAGGGAAAAAGGAAGAGAACCGTTTAGCTCATGGAGGAGCGTTTCTTTCTTGTAATACTTTCAACAATGCAGTGGTTTTCTCTACCGTTGCTTCTGCTACAAAATTCAGTGGCAATGACTGCATAAGGAAATGAGAAAGACAGGTGAGGGCCACCCTGCCATCAAGACGGCATAGCAGAGGATGGTTTCGATCCATCGACCTCTGGGTTATGGGCCCAGCACGCTTCCGCTGCGCCACTCTGCTAACTCCCACCCTCTTTGTTTCTGAATGCCAATTCACTTGGATACAAGCAGCTCTTGGTGAACAACTTGCTAATGGTTTCACAGTCGTGGATAAAGAACTCTTTTGTAAAAACAGGTAAGAAGATTGATGTGACTTTAGGACTTCTCAGACAGTTAAGATTTCACAGCAAAAATTAAAGGTATGAAGCCTCGGGAGAACGTGACAGGAAACCGTGAAGAGAAAGAAAATTCAACCACGTGAATTGTTGAAGATTTATGCCTTAGGTACAATCATTCAAGATATCAGCCGTAATAGGGTCCTACATTGTGTGGATATTTGCATGCAGCTTTGATTTCAGATGCTGTTTTCTTCTTAATTCTGTCAAGTGCTTAACGTGAATTAGCTTGTTAGGCGGAAGAGTTCAGCCTCCACCAACACACTTTGGAAGAGCCTCCAAGCAGTAATAAGAGGTAAGAAATTGTGCTGGAAAAATCAAAAATAGAACACACACCATTAGGCAGGTGGGATTTAACTTCCGTATCTGCCCCCTCCAAATTCCTTCCATTGGAGGGAGCCAGTCAAGGTTTAAGAGCTGAAAACAGAATAAGATAAAGAAGAAGGAGGAATAGAGGAAACCGGCTTAAAATCAGAGATTGTCATTGGAATTTTGTTAGATGTCTTTACTCTTTATTCTGAAAGAGAGAGATAGAGATTGAGAGACACAAATGGAAACAGACACAGACAAAGGGAAAGGGGAAGAAGGAAATGGCATCTGACATTTTCTACCAAGTTACCTAGGCTTTTGGCAAAAGGCCTCACACTGAATGTACTGTGAAAGGGCAGTTTTGAGCAAGACATCCCAGATGGGACTCGAACCCACAATCCCTGGCTTAGGAGGCCAATGCCTTATCCATTAGGCCACTGGGACAAAATGCTCCCTCCTGGAATTGTACATTTCTTGGTGCTTCTAATCAGATCGGCGAGGGAAAAAAGAGAAGAGAACCGTTTAGCTCATGGAGGAGCGTTTCTTTCTTGTAATACTTTCAACAATGCAGTGGTTTTCTCTACCGTTGCTTCTGCTACAAAATTCAGTGGCAATGACTGCATAAGGAAATGAGAAAGACAGGTGAGGGCCACCCTGCCATCAAGACGGCATAGCAGAGGATGGTTTCGATCCATCGACCTCTGGGTTATGGGCCCAGCACGCTTCCGCTGCGCCACTCTGCTAACTCCCACCCTCTTTGTTTCTGAATGCCAATTCACTTGGATACAAGCAGCTCTTGGTGAACAACTTGCTAATGGTTTCACAGTCGTGGATAAAGAACTCTTTTGTAAAAACAGGTAAGAAGATTGATGTGACTTTAGGACTTCTCAGACAGTTAAGATTTCACAGCAAAAATTAAAGGTATGAAGCCTCGGGAGAACGTGACAGGAAACCGTGAAGAGAAAGAAAATTCAACCACGTGAATTGTTGAAGATTTATGCCTTAGGTACAATCATTCAAGATATCAGCCGTAATAGGGTCCTACATTGTGTGGATATTTGCATGCAGCTTTGATTTCAGATGCTGTTTTCTTCTTAATTCTGTCAAGTGCTTAACGTGAATTAGCTTGTTAGGCGGAAGAGTTCAGCCTCCACCAACACACTTTGGAAGAGCCTCCAAGCAGTAATAAGAGGTAAGAAATTGTGCTGGAAAAATCAAAAATAGAACACACACCATTAGGCAGGTGGGATTTAACTTCCGTATCTGCCCCCTCCAAATTCCTTCCATTGGAGGGAGCCAGTCAAGGTTTAAGAGCTGAAAACAGAATAAGATAAAGAAGAAGGAGGAATAGAGGAAACCGGCTTAAAATCAGAGATTGTCATTGGAATTTTGTTAGATGTCTTTACTCTTTATTCTGAAAGAGAGAGATAGAGATTGAGAGACACAAATGGAAACAGACACAGACAAAGGGAAAGGGGAAGAAGGAAATGGCATCTGACATTTTCTACCAAGTTACCTAGGCTTTTGGCAAAAGGCCTCACACTGAATGTACTGTGAAAGGGCAGTTTTGAGCAAGACATCCCAGATGGGACTCGAACCCACAATCCCTGGCTTAGGAGGCCAATGCCTTATCCATTAGGCCACTGGGACAAAATGCTCCCTCCTGGAATTGTACATTTCTTGGTGCTTCTAATCAGATCGGCGAGGGAAAAAAGAGAAGAGAACCGTTTAGCTCATGGAGGAGCGTTTCTTTCTTGTAATACTTTCAACAATGCAGTGGTTTTCTCTACCGTTGCTTCTGCTACAAAATTCAGTGGCAATGACTGCATAAGGAAATGAGAAAGACAGGTGAGGGCCACCCTGCCATCAAGACGGCATAGCAGAGGATGGTTTCGATCCATCGACCTCTGGGTTATGGGCCCAGCACGCTTCCGCTGCGCCACTCTGCTAACTCCCACCCTCTTTGTTTCTGAATGCCAATTCACTTGGATACAAGCAGCTCTTGGTGAACAACTTGCTAATGGTTTCACAGTCGTGGATAAAGAACTCTTTTGTAAAAACAGGTAAGAAGATTGATGTGACTTTAGGACTTCTCAGACAGTTAAGATTTCACAGCAAAAATTAAAGGTATGAAGCCTCGGGAGAACGTGACAGGAAACCGTGAAGAGAAAGAAAATTCAACCACGTGAATTGTTGAAGATTTATGCCTTAGGTACAATCATTCAAGATATCAGCCGTAATAGGGTCCTACATTGTGTGGATATTTGCATGCAGCTTTGATTTCAGATGCTGTTTTCTTCTTAATTCTGTCAAGTGCTTAACGTGAATTAGCTTGTTAGGCGGAAGAGTTCAGCCTCCACCAACACACTTTGGAAGAGCCTCCAAGCAGTAATAAGAGGTAAGAAATTGTGCTGGAAAAATCAAAAATAGAACACACACCATTAGGCAGGTGGGATTTAACTTCCGTATCTGCCCCCTCCAAATTCCTTCCATTGGAGGGAGCCAGTCAAGGTTTAAGAGCTGAAAACAGAATAAGATAAAGAAGAAGGAGGAATAGAGGAAACCGGCTTAAAATCAGAGATTGTCATTGGAATTTTGTTAGATGTCTTTACTCTTTATTCTGAAAGAGAGAGATAGAGATTGAGAGACACAAATGGAAACAGACACAGACAAAGGGAAAGGGGAAGAAGGAAATGGCATCTGACATTTTCTACCAAGTTACCTAGGCTTTTGGCAAAAGGCCTCACACTGAATGTACTGTGAAAGGGCAGTTTTGAGCAAGACATCCCAGATGGGACTCGAACCCACAATCCCTGGCTTAGGAGGCCAATGCCTTATCCATTAGGCCACTGGGACAAAATGCTCCCTCCTGGAATTGTACATTTCTTGGTGCTTCTAATCAGATCGGCGAGGGAAAAAAGAGAAGAGAACCGTTTAGCTCATGGAGGAGCGTTTCTTTCTTGTAATACTTTCAACAATGCAGTGGTTTTCTCTACCGTTGCTTCTGCTACAAAATTCAGTGGCAATGACTGCATAAGGAAATGAGAAAGACAGGTGAGGGCCACCCTGCCATCAAGACGGCATAGCAGAGGATGGTTTCGATCCATCGACCTCTGGGTTATGGGCCCAGCACGCTTCCGCTGCGCCACTCTGCTAACTCCCACCCTCTTTGTTTCTGAATGCCAATTCACTTGGATACAAGCAGCTCTTGGTGAACAACTTGCTAATGGTTTCACAGTCGTGGATAAAGAACTCTTTTGTAAAAACAGGTAAGAAGATTGATGTGACTTTAGGACTTCTCAGACAGTTAAGATTTCACAGCAAAAATTAAAGGTATGAAGCCTCGGGAGAACGTGACAGGAAACCGTGAAGAGAAAGAAAATTCAACCACGTGAATTGTTGAAGATTTATGCCTTAGGTACAATCATTCAAGATATCAGCCGTAATAGGGTCCTACATTGTGTGGATATTTGCATGCAGCTTTGATTTCAGATGCTGTTTTCTTCTTAATTCTGTCAAGTGCTTAACGTGAATTAGCTTGTTAGGCGGAAGAGTTCAGCCTCCACCAACACACTTTGGAAGAGCCTCCAAGCAGTAATAAGAGGTAAGAAATTGTGCTGGAAAAATCAAAAATAGAACACACACCATTAGGCAGGTGGGATTTAACTTCCGTATCTGCCCCCTCCAAATTCCTTCCATTGGAGGGAGCCAGTCAAGGTTTAAGAGCTGAAAACAGAATAAGATAAAGAAGAAGGAGGAATAGAGGAAACCGGCTTAAAATCAGAGATTGTCATTGGAATTTTGTTAGATGTCTTTACTCTTTATTCTGAAAGAGAGAGATAGAGATTGAGAGACACAAATGGAAACAGACACAGACAAAGGGAAAGGGGAAGAAGGAAATGGCATCTGACATTTTCTACCAAGTTACCTAGGCTTTTGGCAAAAGGCCTCACACTGAATGTACTGTGAAAGGGCAGTTTTGAGCAAGACATCCCAGATGGGACTCGAACCCACAATCCCTGGCTTAGGAGGCCAATGCCTTATCCATTAGGCCACTGGGACAAAATGCTCCCTCCTGGAATTGTACATTTCTTGGTGCTTCTAATCAGATCGGCGAGGGAAAAAAGAGAAGAGAACCGTTTAGCTCATGGAGGAGCGTTTCTTTCTTGTAATACTTTCAACAATGCAGTGGTTTTCTCTACCGTTGCTTCTGCTACAAAATTCAGTGGCAATGACTGCATAAGGAAATGAGAAAGACAGGTGAGGGCCACCCTGCCATCAAGACGGCATAGCAGAGGATGGTTTCGATCCATCGACCTCTGGGTTATGGGCCCAGCACGCTTCCGCTGCGCCACTCTGCTAACTCCCACCCTCTTTGTTTCTGAATGCCAATTCACTTGGATACAAGCAGCTCTTGGTGAACAACTTGCTAATGGTTTCACAGTCGTGGATAAAGAACTCTTTTGTAAAAACAGGTAAGAAGATTGATGTGACTTTAGGACTTCTCAGACAGTTAAGATTTCACAGCAAAAATTAAAGGTATGAAGCCTCGGGAGAACGTGACAGGAAACCGTGAAGAGAAAGAAAATTCAACCACGTGAATTGTTGAAGATTTATGCCTTAGGTACAATCATTCAAGATATCAGCCGTAATAGGGTCCTACATTGTGTGGATATTTGCATGCAGCTTTGATTTCAGATGCTGTTTTCTTCTTAATTCTGTCAAGTGCTTAACGTGAATTAGCTTGTTAGGCGGAAGAGTTCAGCCTCCACCAAGACACTTTGGAAGAGCCTCCAAGCAGTAATAAGAGGTAAGAAATTGTGCTGGAAAAATCAAAAATAGAACACACACCATTAGGCAGGTGGGATTTAACTTCCGTATCTGCCCCCTCCAAATTCCTTCCATTGGAGGGAGCCAGTCAAGGTTTAAGAGCTGAAAACAGAATAAGATAAAGAAGAAGGAGGAATAGAGGAAACCGGCTTAAAATCAGAGATTGTCATTGGAATTTTGTTAGATGTCTTTACTCTTTATTCTGAAAGAGAGAGATAGAGATTGAGAGACACAAATGGAAACAGACACAGACAAAGGGAAAGGGGAAGAAGGAAATGGCATCTGACATTTTCTACCAAGTTACCTAGGCTTTTGGCAAAAGGCCTCACACTGAATGTACTGTGAAAGGGCAGTTTTGAGCAAGACATCCCAGATGGGACTCGAACCCACAATCCCTGGCTTAGGAGGCCAATGCCTTATCCATTAGGCCACTGGGACAAAATGCTCCCTCCTGGAATTGTACATTTCTTGGTGCTTCTAATCAGATCGGCGAGGGAAAAAAGAGAAGAGAACCGTTTAGCTCATGGAGGAGCGTTTCTTTCTTGTAATACTTTCAACAATGCAGTGGTTTTCTCTACCGTTGCTTCTGCTACAAAATTCAGTGGCAATGACTGCATAAGGAAATGAGAAAGACAGGTGAGGGCCACCCTGCCATCAAGACGGCATAGCAGAGGATGGTTTCGATCCATCGACCTCTGGGTTATGGGCCCAGCACGCTTCCGCTGCCCACTCTGCTAACTCCCACCCTCTTTGTTTCTGAATGCCAATTCACTTGGATACAAGCAGCTCTTGGTGAACAACTTGCTAATGGTTTCACAGTCGTGGATAAAGAACTCTTTTGTAAAAACAGGTAAGAAGATTGATGTGACTTTAGGACTTCTCAGACAGTTAAGATTTCACAGCAAAAATTAAAGGTATGAAGCCTCGGGAGAACGTGACAGGAAACCGTGAAGAGAAAGAAAATTCAACCACGTGAATTGTTGAAGATTTATGCCTTAGGTACAATCATTCAAGATATCAGCCGTAATAGGGTCCTACATTGTGTGGATATTTGCATGCAGCTTTGATTTCAGATGCTGTTTTCTTCTTAATTCTGTCAAGTGCTTAACGTGAATTAGCTTGTTAGGCGGAAGAGTTCAGCCTCCACCAACACACTTTGGAAGAGCCTCCAAGCAGTAATAAGAGGTAAGAAATTGTGCTGGAAAAATCAAAAATAGAACACACACCATTAGGCAGGTGGGATTTAACTTCCGTATCTGCCCCCTCCAAATTCCTTCCATTGGAGGGAGCCAGTCAAGGTTTAAGAGCTGAAAACAGAATAAGATAAAGAAGAAGGAGGAATAGAGGAAACCGGCTTAAAATCAGAGATTGTCATTGGAATTTTGTTAGATGTCTTTACTCTTTATTCTGAAAGAGAGAGATAGAGATTGAGAGACACAAATGGAAACAGACACAGACAAAGGGAAAGGGGAAGAAGGAAATGGCATCTGACATTTTCTACCAAGTTACCTAGGCTTTTGGCAAAAGGCCTCACACTGAATGTACTGTGAAAGGGCAGTTTTGAGCAAGACATCCCAGATGGGACTCGAACCCACAATCCCTGGCTTAGGAGGCCAATGCCTTATCCATTAGGCCACTGGGACAAAATGCTCCCTCCTGGAATTGTACATTTCTTGGTGCTTCTAATCAGATCGGCGAGGGAAAAAAGAGAAGAGAACCGTTTAGCTCATGGAGGAGCGTTTCTTTCTTGTAATACTTTCAACAATGCAGTGGTTTTCTCTACCGTTGCTTCTGCTACAAAATTCAGTGGCAATGACTGCATAAGGAAATGAGAAAGACAGGTGAGGGCCACCCTGCCATCAAGACGGCATAGCAGAGGATGGTTTCGATCCATCGACCTCTGGGTTATGGGCCCAGCACGCTTCCGCTGCGCCACTCTGCTAACTCCCACCCTCTTTGTTTCTGAATGCCAATTCACTTGGATACAAGCAGCTCTTGGTGAACAACTTGCTAATGGTTTCACAGTCGTGGATAAAGAACTCTTTTGTAAAAACAGGTAAGAAGATTGATGTGACTTTAGGACTTCTCAGACAGTTAAGATTTCACAGCAAAAATTAAAGGTATGAAGCCTCGGGAGAACGTGACAGGAAACCGTGAAGAGAAAGAAAATTCAACCACGTGAATTGTTGAAGATTTATGCCTTAGGTACAATCATTCAAGATATCAGCCGTAATAGGGTCCTACATTGTGTGGATATTTGCATGCAGCTTTGATTTCAGATGCTGTTTTCTTCTTAATTCTGTCAAGTGCTTAACGTGAATTAGCTTGTTAGGCGGAAGAGTTCAGCCTCCACCAACACACTTTGGAAGAGCCTCCAAGCAGTAATAAGAGGTAAGAAATTGTGCTGGAAAAATCAAAAATAGAACACACACCATTAGGCAGGTGGGATTTAACTTCCGTATCTGCCCCCTCCAAATTCCTTCCATTGGAGGGAGCCAGTCAAGGTTTAAGAGCTGAAAACAGAATAAGATAAAGAAGAAGGAGGAATAGAGGAAACCGGCTTAAAATCAGAGATTGTCATTGGAATTTTGTTAGATGTCTTTACTCTTTATTCTGAAAGAGAGAGATAGAGATTGAGAGACACAAATGGAAACAGACACAGACAAAGGGAAAGGGGAAGAAGGAAATGGCATCTGACATTTTCTACCAAGTTACCTAGGCTTTTGGCAAAAGGCCTCACACTGAATGTACTGTGAAAGGGCAGTTTTGAGCAAGACATCCCAGATGGGACTCGAACCCACAATCCCTGGCTTAGGAGGCCAATGCCTTATCCATTAGGCCACTGGGACAAAATGCTCCCTCCTGGAATTGTACATTTCTTGGTGCTTCTAATCAGATCGGCGAGGGAAAAAAGAGAAGAGAACCGTTTAGCTCATGGAGGAGCGTTTCTTTCTTGTAATACTTTCAACAATGCAGTGGTTTTCTCTACCGTTGCTTCTGCTACAAAATTCAGTGGCAATGACTGCATAAGGAAATGAGAAAGACAGGTGAGGGCCACCCTGCCATCAAGACGGCATAGCAGAGGATGGTTTCGATCCATCGACCTCTGGGTTATGGGCCCAGCACGCTTCCGCTGCGCCACTCTGCTAACTCCCACCCTCTTTGTTTCTGAATGCCAATTCACTTGGATACAAGCAGCTCTTGGTGAACAACTTGCTAATGGTTTCACAGTCGTGGATAAAGAACTCTTTTGTAAAAACAGGTAAGAAGATTGATGTGACTTTAGGACTTCTCAGACAGTTAAGATTTCACAGCAAAAATTAAAGGTATGAAGCCTCGGGAGAACGTGACAGGAAACCGTGAAGAGAAAGAAAATTCAACCACGTGAATTGTTGAAGATTTATGCCTTAGGTACAATCATTCAAGATATCAGCCGTAATAGGGTCCTACATTGTGTGGATATTTGCATGCAGCTTTGATTTCAGATGCTGTTTTCTTCTTAATTCTGTCAAGTGCTTAACGTGAATTAGCTTGTTAGGCGGAAGAGTTCAGCCTCCACCAACACACTTTGGAAGAGCCTCCAAGCAGTAATAAGAGGTAAGAAATTGTGCTGGAAAAATCAAAAATAGAACACACACCATTAGGCAGGTGGGATTTAACTTCCGTATCTGCCCCCTCCAAATTCCTTCCATTGGAGGGAGCCAGTCAAGGTTTAAGAGCTGAAAACAGAATAAGATAAAGAAGAAGGAGGAATAGAGGAAACCGGCTTAAAATCAGAGATTGTCATTGGAATTTTGTTAGATGTCTTTACTCTTTATTCTGAAAGAGAGAGATAGAGATTGAGAGACACAAATGGAAACAGACACAGACAAAGGGAAAGGGGAAGAAGGAAATGGCATCTGACATTTTCTACCAAGTTACCTAGGCTTTTGGCAAAAGGCCTCACACTGAATGTACTGTGAAAGGGCAGTTTTGAGCAAGACATCCCAGATGGGACTCGAACCCACAATCCCTGGCTTAGGAGGCCAATGCCTTATCCATTAGGCCACTGGGACAAAATGCTCCCTCCTGGAATTGTACATTTCTTGGTGCTTCTAATCAGATCGGCGAGGGAAAAAAGAGAAGAGAACCGTTTAGCTCATGGAGGAGCGTTTCTTTCTTGTAATACTTTCAACAATGCAGTGGTTTTCTCTACCGTTGCTTCTGCTACAAAATTCAGTGGCAATGACTGCATAAGGAAATGAGAAAGACAGGTGAGGGCCACCCTGCCATCAAGACGGCATAGCAGAGGATGGTTTCGATCCATCGACCTCTGGGTTATGGGCCCAGCACGCTTCCGCTGCGCCACTCTGCTAACTCCCACCCTCTTTGTTTCTGAATGCCAATTCACTTGGATACAAGCAGCTCTTGGTGAACAACTTGCTAATGGTTTCACAGTCGTGGATAAAGAACTCTTTTGTAAAAACAGGTAAGAAGATTGATGTGACTTTAGGACTTCTCAGACAGTTAAGATTTCACAGCAAAAATTAAAGGTATGAAGCCTCGGGAGAACGTGACAGGAAACCGTGAAGAGAAAGAAAATTCAACCACGTGAATTGTTGAAGATTTATGCCTTAGGTACAATCATTCAAGATATCAGCCGTAATAGGGTCCTACATTGTGTGGATATTTGCATGCAGCTTTGATTTCAGATGCTGTTTTCTTCTTAATTCTGTCAAGTGCTTAACGTGAATTAGCTTGTTAGGCGGAAGAGTTCAGCCTCCACCAACACACTTTGGAAGAGCCTCCAAGCAGTAATAAGAGGTAAGAAATTGTGCTGGAAAAATCAAAAATAGAACACACACCATTAGGCAGGTGGGATTTAACTTCCGTATCTGCCCCCTCCAAATTCCTTCCATTGGAGGGAGCCAGTCAAGGTTTAAGAGCTGAAAACAGAATAAGATAAAGAAGAAGGAGGAATAGAGGAAACCGGCTTAAAATCAGAGATTGTCATTGGAATTTTGTTAGATGTCTTTACTCTTTATTCTGAAAGAGAGAGATAGAGATTGAGAGACACAAATGGAAACAGACACAGACAAAGGGAAAGGGGAAGAAGGAAATGGCATCTGACATTTTCTACCAAGTTACCTAGGCTTTTGGCAAAAGGCCTCACACTGAATGTACTGTGAAAGGGCAGTTTTGAGCAAGACATCCCAGATGGGACTCGAACCCACAATCCCTGGCTTAGGAGGCCAATGCCTTATCCATTAGGCCACTGGGACAAAATGCTCCCTCCTGGAATTGTACATTTCTTGGTGCTTCTAATCAGATCGGCGAGGGAAAAAAGAGAAGAGAACCGTTTAGCTCATGGAGGAGCGTTTCTTTCTTGTAATACTTTCAACAATGCAGTGGTTTTCTCTACCGTTGCTTCTGCTACAAAATTCAGTGGCAATGACTGCATAAGGAAATGAGAAAGACAGGTGAGGGCCACCCTGCCATCAAGACGGCATAGCAGAGGATGGTTTCGATCCATCGACCTCTGGGTTATGGGCCCAGCACGCTTCCGCTGCGCCACTCTGCTAACTCCCACCCTCTTTGTTTCTGAATGCCAATTCACTTGGATACAAGCAGCTCTTGGTGAACAACTTGCTAATGGTTTCACAGTCGTGGATAAAGAACTCTTTTGTAAAAACAGGTAAGAAGATTGATGTGACTTTAGGACTTCTCAGACAGTTAAGATTTCACAGCAAAAATTAAAGGTATGAAGCCTCGGGAGAACGTGACAGGAAACCGTGAAGAGAAAGAAAATTCAACCACGTGAATTGTTGAAGATTTATGCCTTAGGTACAATCATTCAAGATATCAGCCGTAATAGGGTCCTACATTGTGTGGATATTTGCATGCAGCTTTGATTTCAGATGCTGTTTTCTTCTTAATTCTGTCAAGTGCTTAACGTGAATTAGCTTGTTAGGCGGAAGAGTTCAGCCTCCACCAACACACTTTGGAAGAGCCTCCAAGCAGTAATAAGAGGTAAGAAATTGTGCTGGAAAAATCAAAAATAGAACACACACCATTAGGCAGGTGGGATTTAACTTCCGTATCTGCCCCCTCCAAATTCCTTCCATTGGAGGGAGCCAGTCAAGGTTTAAGAGCTGAAAACAGAATAAGATAAAGAAGAAGGAGGAATAGAGGAAACCGGCTTAAAATCAGAGATTGTCATTGGAATTTTGTTAGATGTCTTTACTCTTTATTCTGAAAGAGAGAGATAGAGATTGAGAGACACAAATGGAAACAGACACAGACAAAGGGAAAGGGGAAGAAGGAAATGGCATCTGACATTTTCTACCAAGTTACCTAGGCTTTTGGCAAAAGGCCTCACACTGAATGTACTGTGAAAGGGCAGTTTTGAGCAAGACATCCCAGATGGGACTCGAACCCACAATCCCTGGCTTAGGAGGCCAATGCCTTATCCATTAGGCCACTGGGACAAAATGCTCCCTCCTGGAATTGTACATTTCTTGGTGCTTCTAATCAGATCGGCGAGGGAAAAAAGAGAAGAGAACCGTTTAGCTCATGGAGGAGCGTTTCTTTCTTGTAATACTTTCAACAATGCAGTGGTTTTCTCTACCGTTGCTTCTGCTACAAAATTCAGTGGCAATGACTGCATAAGGAAATGAGAAAGACAGGTGAGGGCCACCCTGCCATCAAGACGGCATAGCAGAGGATGGTTTCGATCCATCGACCTCTGGGTTATGGGCCCAGCACGCTTCCGCTGCGCCACTCTGCTAACTCCCACCCTCTTTGTTTCTGAATGCCAATTCACTTGGATACAAGCAGCTCTTGGTGAACAACTTGCTAATGGTTTCACAGTCGTGGATAAAGAACTCTTTTGTAAAAACAGGTAAGAAGATTGATGTGACTTTAGGACTTCTCAGACAGTTAAGATTTCACAGCAAAAATTAAAGGTATGAAGCCTCGGGAGAACGTGACAGGAAACCGTGAAGAGAAAGAAAATTCAACCACGTGAATTGTTGAAGATTTATGCCTTAGGTACAATCATTCAAGATATCAGCCGTAATAGGGTCCTACATTGTGTGGATATTTGCATGCAGCTTTGATTTCAGATGCTGTTTTCTTCTTAATTCTGTCAAGTGCTTAACGTGAATTAGCTTGTTAGGCGGAAGAGTTCAGCCTCCACCAACACACTTTGGAAGAGCCTCCAAGCAGTAATAAGAGGTAAGAAATTGTGCTGGAAAAATCAAAAATAGAACACACACCATTAGGCAGGTGGGATTTAACTTCCGTATCTGCCCCCTCCAAATTCCTTCCATTGGAGGGAGCCAGTCAAGGTTTAAGAGCTGAAAACAGAATAAGATAAAGAAGAAGGAGGAATAGAGGAAACCGGCTTAAAATCAGAGATTGTCATTGGAATTTTGTTAGATGTCTTTACTCTTTATTCTGAAAGAGAGAGATAGAGATTGAGAGACACAAATGGAAACAGACACAGACAAAGGGAAAGGGGAAGAAGGAAATGGCATCTGACATTTTCTACCAAGTTACCTAGGCTTTTGGCAAAAGGCCTCACACTGAATGTACTGTGAAAGGGCAGTTTTGAGCAAGACATCCCAGATGGGACTCGAACCCACAATCCCTGGCTTAGGAGGCCAATGCCTTATCCATTAGGCCACTGGGACAAAATGCTCCCTCCTGGAATTGTACATTTCTTGGTGCTTCTAATCAGATCGGCGAGGGAAAAAAGAGAAGAGAACCGTTTAGCTCATGGAGGAGCGTTTCTTTCTTGTAATACTTTCAACAATGCAGTGGTTTTCTCTACCGTTGCTTCTGCTACAAAATTCAGTGGCAATGACTGCATAAGGAAATGAGAAAGACAGGTGAGGGCCACCCTGCCATCAAGACGGCATAGCAGAGGATGGTTTCGATCCATCGACCTCTGGGTTATGGGCCCAGCACGCTTCCGCTGCGCCACTCTGCTAACTCCCACCCTCTTTGTTTCTGAATGCCAATTCACTTGGATACAAGCAGCTCTTGGTGAACAACTTGCTAATGGTTTCACAGTCGTGGATAAAGAACTCTTTTGTAAAAACAGGTAAGAAGATTGATGTGACTTTAGGACTTCTCAGACAGTTAAGATTTCACAGCAAAAATTAAAGGTATGAAGCCTCGGGAGAACGTGACAGGAAACCGTGAAGAGAAAGAAAATTCAACCACGTGAATTGTTGAAGATTTATGCCTTAGGTACAATCATTCAAGATATCAGCCGTAATAGGGTCCTACATTGTGTGGATATTTGCATGCAGCTTTGATTTCAGATGCTGTTTTCTTCTTAATTCTGTCAAGTGCTTAACGTGAATTAGCTTGTTAGGCGGAAGAGTTCAGCCTCCACCAACACACTTTGGAAGAGCCTCCAAGCAGTAATAAGAGGTAAGAAATTGTGCTGGAAAAATCAAAAATAGAACACACACCATTAGGCAGGTGGGATTTAACTTCCGTATCTGCCCCCTCCAAATTCCTTCCATTGGAGGGAGCCAGTCAAGGTTTAAGAGCTGAAAACAGAATAAGATAAAGAAGAAGGAGGAATAGAGGAAACCGGCTTAAAATCAGAGATTGTCATTGGAATTTTGTTAGATGTCTTTACTCTTTATTCTGAAAGAGAGAGATAGAGATTGAGAGACACAAATGGAAACAGACACAGACAAAGGGAAAGGGGAAGAAGGAAATGGCATCTGACATTTTCTACCAAGTTACCTAGGCTTTTGGCAAAAGGCCTCACACTGAATGTACTGTGAAAGGGCAGTTTTGAGCAAGACATCCCAGATGGGACTCGAACCCACAATCCCTGGCTTAGGAGGCCAATGCCTTATCCATTAGGCCACTGGGACAAAATGCTCCCTCCTGGAATTGTACATTTCTTGGTGCTTCTAATCAGATCGGCGAGGGAAAAAAGAGAAGAGAACCGTTTAGCTCATGGAGGAGCGTTTCTTTCTTGTAATACTTTCAACAATGCAGTGGTTTTCTCTACCGTTGCTTCTGCTACAAAATTCAGTGGCAATGACTGCATAAGGAAATGAGAAAGACAGGTGAGGGCCACCCTGCCATCAAGACGGCATAGCAGAGGATGGTTTCGATCCATCGACCTCTGGGTTATGGGCCCAGCACGCTTCCGCTGCGCCACTCTGCTAACTCCCACCCTCTTTGTTTCTGAATGCCAATTCACTTGGATACAAGCAGCTCTTGGTGAACAACTTGCTAATGGTTTCACAGTCGTGGATAAAGAACTCTTTTGTAAAAACAGGTAAGAAGATTGATGTGACTTTAGGACTTCTCAGACAGTTAAGATTTCACAGCAAAAATTAAAGGTATGAAGCCTCGGGAGAACGTGACAGGAAACCGTGAAGAGAAAGAAAATTCAACCACGTGAATTGTTGAAG
>NW_024386225.1:0-33373 GCF_016835505.1 Polypterus senegalus | reverse complement strand
TTTTTTCCTACGGGAAGTGGCAGCAAAGGGGTGGGGGTTGAATGGGCGGGGCGGATCAGGGGGCCAATGTCGGGCCCCCTTGTCTTTTAAGGGCAGTCCTCTCAGGTGAACGCTGCTGCAGACACATCAGTTACCAATCAGCTGATGCAGGTACCTCAGTTTTGCTTTTCAGTCTGAGCCTCCAGATCCCTTGCCCCATAGTCGAGTCCAATTCAAAATAGTAAAATATATGCAAACGTCATCCACGGAGTATTTTTCTTTATGCATTTGCTTCTCTCTCTCGCCATATGCTGATGCCATTTTTGCCGTTGTTTCAAGCAGATCATGCACACACAGGCATTGGATGTCAACGAGTCTAACATTCCTCCAAGCAAAGAGAGTCTACCTTTATTATAGAAGAGAGATTTTTTCTGTGTTAACTCTGATTATTGCCCTCACCCCTCTTGTCAACAAAAAGTCAACATCCACCCTAAATTTTTGAACAATTAAGGGTGTGCATTACAGTATATGTGAGATTCCTTCTTTTACCTGAAAATTTTGGGCTAAATCAGCAAGTGCAATACAGTATATGCAAGATTTTATAGTATCACCAAAGTTACATAACAGTAACTGCATAAAGGTGTAGAGAGTGCTATTTCTCTCTATTATAAAAAAAAAAATCCTGAAAAGAAACAGTAGGGCAACAGGACGTAATCTTCACGCTAAGATCACGGAAGACACTTAAAAGATCTGCGAGACTAAAGAGATTGGCCACAGAGCATCTCGCGGGGACCTTAAACATGAAACTTTGTGCCACGAGATTGACCCAGGACGCCTCATGATAACGTAGAACTGAGATTCTTGCAAGAAACGCCCTACTTACAACCAAATAAGAGCACGGGCAGCAACACACTCAGTCGTGTTTTGGCTTTGAGCACACACAGATCCAGTAAGAAAAAGGAAAGTAATTAAAAGCCCGAAACAAGTAGAACTGAAAAAAAAGCACATCCAATCAAGATTTTGGCGCTATACACATGCAGAGCAGGTTAGAGATTATGAAAGCAGTGGAATTCAAAGGCTAAAAAAAAAAGTTGGCGCGATAAACATGAGGAGAAATTTAAAGAATATGAAAGTAGGAAAATTAGTAAGTATTAAAAAAAGAAAGTAAAAATCGCAGTAGCACAAACAAACGGAAATTATTACTCGAAAAGGAAAATAATCGCCACGGACCAGGTGTCATTGGGGAAAGCAGGATAAGCTGAGGTCAGAAATAAAAGGCAGAGTAGAAACAAAGTAAAAACGTCATAAAGAGGTTAAAAAACAAGGGGGCCAAACACATGCAGAGCAGGTCAGGGATAATAAAAACTGGAATTCAAAAGACTCAAAAAAACGTAGGCTTGAAACACATGCAGAGCAAGATACAGTATACTAAAAGAAGAAAAAACGATATGTCAAAACAAAGAAAGTAAACATTGCATTGCATAAAGAAAGATAAATTATTACTCAGAGAAATAACAAAAGGAGAATAGAGATCGAATATATGGACATAGGTGATTTGTCAGAAGTATGTAAATATTGTAAGGCTTTGAAGTTTAAGTCGAGAATTTCAAAAACGTACTTTGCAAAAAAAAAAAAAAATTATTAACTGCTGATGATGTAGATCATTTTGTCTGTGCTGAAATTCCAAACAGAGAAACCTATCCTTAATTATGGTACAAAGTCATTAAACACATGTCTCACTGACCTCATTAAAAAGATTCAGCCGTTGGGACTCAAAGATTCCAAGTATAGTTTTTACAGAAGTTCTGAAATAAAAGTGAAACTAATGAAATAGCAACAATTCAAAGAAAAAAAAATCTTAAAAGTGGGTATCCGGAAAACAAAAATGGGGGTTGGCAAGCCCCCTAGTATATTTAAAAATACTAAATAAACAACTGTAAATTGGGTAAGCATCTCCTGCAAAACTTTTTAATGTTTTAATGACTAGAATACATATTAAAATAAAATATTAAAATTCCAGGTGTTTGGTTAATTAGTCTCAGCACAGCTTATCAATAAAAAAATTAGAATTTGCACTATACTTTTTGAAATGGGCAATTACTTACCATAGCCTTGTAGCTGTTAATTTCTAAACCTCGGTTCTAATTTAAAAAAAAAAACAAAAGACGCATAGACAACATACAACATTAATTGACAAAATAAAAAAGTAATCTTATTTATTATTTAGAATCAAATTAATTTATTGGTTAATCAGTTAGTTGTTAATTTTTTTTGGGACAAGCATTGATCTAGTACTGCTTCTGAAAACTGAGAATGGATATTTATAGGGTCATTATTGTCATGTGTACAGAGTTCTGTGAAATTTTTTACATACATATGCTAGATCAGTCTACAACACAATACCACTCTTCATGAATAATGAATATACAGTATGTACCCTAAACTCAAAACGTTTGTCTTCCTTACCTTAAGTAACTACTTAACCTCTATTTGCCATCCTTACCTGAAAAATCTCAGAAAATTAACAATTTTTAAAATTTCATTAATAAAAAAAAAATAAAATAAATGCATCTACTCACTGCTTTTGTATGAAATGCACCCAAAAAACAAACAACCACAGTATCAATGTTAACTTGATTTGAGTTTATAATTCCCGTAAATGTGATTTACTGCATGTAAATGCAATCCATTGAAATTAGAATATATGATGTTATCAATTTCAAATTTGTAAAATATTGCCCCTTTTTAAATCTGTTTATTGACAAGAGCATTAATTTTTTCTTTAATAAATTTAAAAAAATTAAGCATCTGAAATTTTTTCCTGACTGGTGTATCCTGAATTATTATACTTTGCCAATTCAAATAATAAAATAATAAAAATGCAATCATGTAGGTCATGTAGTCCTATTACTTCCTTTGTGTAAATTTTACGGTGCAAGAGTTTATTCATTATGTCATTTTACAAAAAATTTAATTTGGTTCAGGTTTATGTTTTTATCTCTCAACAATACAAAATGCAAAAGTATATCTGAAACTTGATTTATCACTACTCCTGTGTGGATGAGAGTGTGTTTTTTTTTTGTTGTTTATTTTCTTCCAAAAAAAAAAACCAGTGATAATAGACAATAAAATCACTGTTTTAAAAAGAACAGTTATCCATTTTTAGTTCTTTCGGTTATTTGTGATAAATCTGTTAAATTTTGTCAGAATTAAAAATCTTAAAACCTTTATTTTACCTGCACAAATAAATTAAACCCTAGGACCTACGTATATCAGAAGATAGTCTCTAGTATGGGACGTTAAAGTTTTTGGAGCTACTGCCTCATGGATCCAAAATTTTGAGCTCAGATCTGGCACTTGGCCACTGGCTATGCAATGTTTGTATGGTCTCCTGCACTTTGTGTATTTTCCTTCTGAAGTTTTGTTTTTATTTTCATTTCCCCAAAGACATGCATAAAAGATTAATTGATGACTCTGAATTTGCAACAGTATGAGCATAGTATTCTTGTATGTATACCTGTTAGTGGACAGGCATCCTGGCCATGGATTTTTTCTGCCTGGGCTTTGAGCAACCTGGAGAAGAACATATACTTGTATTACCTAGCATGTTGCCTTATATGGCATTTACAGTTGATTAAAGTGCCCCAAACAGCAAGTC
This sequence comes from Polypterus senegalus, assembly GCF_016835505.1. Lineage (NCBI taxonomy): Eukaryota > Metazoa > Chordata > Cladistia > Polypteriformes > Polypteridae > Polypterus > Polypterus senegalus. The sequence continues at coordinate 29,736 of NW_024386225.1, read as the reverse complement.
TGCTAAACACATTCCCTTGTTCTAAAACTATGATTTTGATATCAGCATTGTTTTAACTCAAATTTTGTAATAGTATGACTGTTTGTGGATTTCAAGTCAGCAAAATAGCACCTTTAAGGAAATGTATAGTAGATAGCAAAATGCTGAATATGTTTATTTCATGTTGTGTCCTTAGATAAAACTTCTTGGTGACTTGGGGCTTGAAATCATTATAGACTACTTTACAAGAAACAATTTGCCTCTTTTTTACTACCTATTGTAAGAAATACTATTATTTAAACCATTATGAACCCCTTTTTATCTCTAAATGCTTCATTTAAAAACTCTCTTTTTCATATACTTTGTAAGTTCACTGAAAAAGACACCGAGACACTATTTTGGGTGCCTATGGCTAATTTTATGCCTTTGTTCATTTAGAGTCCTTTCATTACTGGTTCCTGAGAGGCATGATGAGTCTGTCCAAAGACTATAATCTACAGGAATTGTACTATCGGCTTTTCATAAAAAACCTGACTAGAAAAAAAATAAGATTGTGATAAATGTTACCTTAAAAAATTGTAAATGTATAAAATTGAAGTATTTTAGCAAATAAGTTTAACTGCTTTTTTGAAATATTCAATCCTTGAGTAATGAGTTGAAGCTACACTGTTACTAGATAAATTGAGATCATATTTAACTTTACAAATTATATTTGTAACCATTTTTTTTCATCATTCAATCCACTCACCTGTATTTTGATCATAGTTTCACAATGTAGTACATGGATTTTCACATGTGTTTTTGATAGTTTCTAAACGGTGCTTCTTTTCCTTAGCTGGTTGTCAGCCCCGGGGAGCACCAAATGGCTACAACACTTGTCTGTGATGTTGAAAGCTGCAGTGCTAGTATCTAATGCATAGGCGTGAAGGACACCTGTACTTGTGCACTGTTCTTTATGGCTGGGACCCGGGCTCCACAGATTGTTGCCCTTGCGAAGATTTACTGGATCCTTTTCTATAGAACTATTGAGGTAAAATGGTTTTAATTTCTGTGTCATGTTGAATTCCTTCTTTATTTCTTCCTTTCAGAGAAAAAAATATTTGCTACAGTCTTAAAGGTTGTAGTCTTGGCACTGTTTTTTTTTTCATTGTTCTGTCTTTTTGTTTCTGAGTCAGTAGTTTTTTAAAAATTTTAATTTTGCCCAATTTGTATATTTCTGTCCTTGTCTGTTTGATAATCAGGGGTCCCACACTGAACAAGAGAAAGTAAAGAGGGAGTTGTCTGAGCAGATCAAAAATAAAATTATACTAAAGCGTTTTTGTTCAGAGGCTATGATCATCAATGGAAGATGATCCAGGAAGACTCCACTATTAAAAGAAAGACATAAAAAAAATTTTAAATTGGGAATTTGCTAAAATTTGTATTAATAACCACAATGCTTCTGGGGAGTGCTGTTTGGACACACACAACCAGATTTTTTGGGGAAGTTGTATCAGTCTATGCCCACAAAAAAAATTGAAGCTTTCAAAGTAAAGAATGCCATACCTACTATGAAACATGGGGGGGCTCAGTTTAATTCTGGGTCTGCTTTGCTTCATCTGGCATGGCATGTCTTGAGTCTATGCAAGGAGCAATGAAATCTCTAGACCGTTTTGGGGAAACATACTACCCAGTGTCAGAAAGACGGTCTTGGTCATGGATCCTCCAACAGGATAATGACCTAAAACAACAGGTAAAAGCACCCAAAATGGCTAACAAAACATTGGACTATTCTAAAGTTGCCTTCTATGAACCGTGGGTTTGAATCCCATCAACATCTATGGAATTAACTGAAACATGCAGTCTGGAGAAGGCACCCTTCAAACCTGACTCAGCTGTTTGCTCAGCAAAAATGGGCCAAAAGGGCCTGGTTGACTAGAGCAAAATCTCACTGTAAAGTACAGGAATCACTTGTTTGAGTGATTGTCTCTAAATGTCGTGTGACAACATTTAAGGATAAGGGTCCCATCATTTTTGTCTTTGCCATTTTCATATGTTTTTTATTTGAAATTTTAAATTTATTATTCTGTTGAATCAAAACTCTAAAGCAAAGTCTGAAATTTGTTAAATACAGAATAAACAATGATGGGTTCCAATTCCATTTGTCGTTTTCAAGTTATTTCCCGAGACAATTGTGGGTGTTTTTTTGTGCAGGGGGACCAACAAATTTATCCATGTCTAATATAGTATAGTATAATACACTCTTGATATATTCATCACATTTCACAAAATCTAATTTTAGAGTGTGAAATACAGTTATAAAAGACATGCTTTTTATGTTCCCTATATCTATTATGTATGCTTTCACTTTTATATAGAAATTTTAATACTATTCCACATTAGTATTTGTCTTTTTCAATATCTGTAATTTAGATAATCCATGTTTTTAAACTGCAGTAAATAATTATGTGAAGCTAACAGAAATTGTCGCTTTAAAAAAACATGCAAGAAATTAATTTCACTTTTAAATTTCCCATTTGAAACTTCCACCAATATGCTGAGAGGATTATATATAAGAATATAAAAAAAGGGGACAGCCATGTGACCTGGTCTTGTTTAGCAACAAATTCTGTTAAGATCACCTTGGAAAAGTTCAACCTATAAGAATCTTTTAAATTTTTACCATATCATTTAATTTTTTTTCATAATTAACTTGTTACTTTTACTTAAATATCTTTTTAAAATAATTTGGGGTTTATTGTTTTCCTGAAATCATTATCTTCAACAGGTGAAACCATTTTCTCGCATATGAGCTAATAGGTCTTTCACAATGTTTGCATTTCCCTCATTCAACAGTAGTAGGGAAAAAAAATTTTTCATGTGTTTTTTATAGCCGGGGCTATTTATATATAATTAACTAAAAGGAAAAAATTTTTTAAAACTGGGGTCCCTGAATGGATTTTTCGGTCCTTAACAACCATTACAGCCCAGTTTAGGAACAGTGAGGTTTGGGTTTTTACTTCACGCCAGAACGATATGTGCATGATCATAGCTCCCCGCAGCAGTTTTTATTTGATGCCTCTGAGGATCCTCGAAATAAATCGGCTACGGGGTACCAGCAAAATTGGAGGCCGATGTGACGTTTAAAAGGCACAGGTTTCTGTTTACTATCTACATGTGACATATGAAATGTGCTAAAACAGTTGTTACATTTTACAGATAAGTTATTAACTTCACTTAAATAATGAATACTGTAAAAATTACACATGTATGGGAGGCACGGTTGTACAGCAGTAGCGCTGTTGCCTCACAGGAGTCACATCCCTGGTGTTTCCTGCCTGAGTTTTCATAGTGGGTTTCCACAGGGGGCTCAAGTTTCCTTCCAAAGACATGATAGTTTGTGGACTTGGTTGCTAAAATGATACTTGTGTTTGTGTGCTTATATTCACCTTTTATGAGCTGAGGCACCATCCAGGGATTGTTTATGCCTCGTGGCCAATGCTTGCGGGAAAAGGCACATCCCTGGACTGATGGATGTAATCATTTTTTACATAATGGATGTTTCAGGCAAATCACAACCCCGGAAGCCAAATGTTTTCTCACCGTGATGATATCTCACACTCCCACCTGGTTGAATCTTCCAGATTTACAAAAGCAGAGAAGTATAAACAGTACAACGCTTGTGTAGCAGTAGTATCCACTGGAGCCCACGGTGTCGCATGAAGTATAAACCCACCTGAGAATACTATTTTCTAGAGCCCCCCATCTTACGGTAGTCTTTTTCTACATCTTTTTGACAGTAAAACATGTAGTTGTTTTTTTTTTATAAATAAACAAAGTACTTTTTTTTGTCCGAGAGAAAATTAGCTTTTGGCATACAGTAAGATCTATATTAAATGTGGGACAGATGTAATGCACACTGGGCATTGGACTTTTATTTCTGTTTTTTGCTGCAGTCCTCTTTGTCCCGACATTTACAATTATAGGCTTGTCTGTATATCTATTTTTCAACTGCTAGGTAAAAAAATGAGAGCATTTTTTTTTTTGACATCAATAAAATATTTTCTATAAACTAGATTGATTGATTATTTAATGTGAATTAGTTAAACCAAAATGCTGCTCAAAAAGCACAATGTGAAGGGAATAACTAGGTTCTTCCCGGGATTCATGAAATGAATCTTTTACATGAGAACAACTTAAGTTCATTCATTAAATTTAAACAAATCTTTTTTAGAATGTTCTGTTTCGCTTCCAGTGTCACTGACTAATTTAATTATAAGATTAGGGCTTACCAATAAACTCATTGTTTTTCATAGCCTATTAATATACAGCATTAAAACAGACAAAGCATTCATTGTCGCTCTTTTTTAAATTTTCAGTTAGAGTATGGCATTAATAAATTATTAAGGTTTCATGACTATAAACCAATAAATTTATTTGGTCTCAAAAAATGATGGAGACAAAACAGGTTTTTGAAACCCACCCTTGATATGGATTGGTGGTGCCAGTAGAATCAAGATGCTGCTGCAGTCTGTAGACCTGTTTAGTGTAAGTGTTGATTCCTTCAGTTAACCGCATGTTGTTGTTAGGGTTTTGATTGGTTTATAATAATACAGGAAATAAAACCTGTCTCCAGATAGAGAAAATTGCTGCACTGTTTTATGTTATTGGGATGTACAAAAATGCATAAGTTGTAATATCTTGATAAAGCTGATTTTCAGATCTGTTTAGAGATATTAATCTGTAATTAAATCTGTTTTTGGCCAGACTCTTAAATGACTATTTAGAGAGCTGTCCTGATTGCATAGTTCTTCCTCAGTATGTGTGGTTTCTTACAATAAACCCATTTATCTCTTGAGCTCAATCTTAAATATATATGTGAATGCTAAAAAGCTGATTTTTATACCATTTATTAATGATCTCTGTTATGTGTATAATAGGGTTCCAAGTCCTTGTGGAAACAGAGTGGCTGGGTTTTGGGATAAGTTTGGAGATCGCTAGGACACCAAGAGAACTCTGATGATCTGAGTGAGCAGTGCCCTGTATTTCTGCAGTGGCTGGACTGCATCTATCAGCTCTCAAAACAATTTCCCTGTTTGTTTGAGTTCAATGAACTTTCTTGGTGTGTATGGTCTCCTGTTTTTATTATTATTTACCTTATAAATCACCTGTCAACTTACTTTTGCAAATTGACAGAACAGCTTTCAAATAGTTACTATTATAGTTCAAGAAAATACCTGGAAATAATAAAAATCAGATGTTTAACATGCCATTCTTATTATTTATTCTAATTACTGTCTCCCTTAAAGATTATGCAATTGTGTTTTTCATTATTTTGCTGATTAGTCTGTTTGAGTAGATCTTTAAATTTTTGATATTTGGTCTGCTTTAGATGGATTGATGCCAATAAATTTTATACAGCATGTGCAAGCTGTTAGAGTTTTGGAGCACCAACTTGTGACGTTTTACCTTCCCACTTCAGTGTGTGCATGTGAATTTCCAGTCTGATTTTTTTCAGAGAAATGCAGAGTCACTGTTGATTTGTTACTTGGTCCACAAAAAAAAAATAATTTAATGATGAACTGTATTTTTTCTTGAAAAGGACAAACTAAACATTTTTCTCCAAATGCACTCAACTACAAAAATGGCATTTCTAGCTGACCAGGTTTACTTTATACAATTGACTAAGGTGAAAGGTCAATGTTAAATCACAACTCTGAACTGTGTGTCTAGGAGCTCCAAATTCATAGGGCATTCATATGGAATTTTAGAATTGGAAACTTCTATTTACTGTCCGTCTGATAAAACATGAATGCAGAATTAGCTATTGTTTAAAATTATATATGGGCAAAGTCATCAAATACCAACAGTTTGACTGACTTTCCCTCCTTTCATCTCCTTTTAGACACAAAAGCATTTTACAATATGTTACTTGCTATAATCACAGATAAACTGCTTCAAGGCAGATTTATACCATATAAATTCATTAGAAACCCACCATTATTTTAGTAGGTAATTTAAAATAACAAAGAGTTTGTGTATACTCATGCACTATGTACTGTGTTTATTATTCAGTAATCACTTTCTGTGCTACTCATCTAAGAAGGGTAAAAATCTAAGTAATCAACAAAAACCTCAGCATTGACATTTGCATTGCATCATTCAATGCATTGCTGTTCTCTGTTGTATGCCATTTGATATGGAATTCATAAAAGCAGTGTTATGTTTATGATGGTGCCATCTATTGGAATGACAAATGCAATGCATTTTATTACTAAAAATATTTGACAGAGACATAGCAACCAGAAGAAGACAGGATTTATACATAGACACTTATGCAGTTATTAAGGTGGATATTTCTGTATTTGTGAACTTTACATAAATGCTATTGAGCTCGTTTTTGTTTTATAAGACAAAGTGTGAGGTGGGGTTTCTGTCAGTATCTTCTTGTAATACAGTGGGTACGGAAAGTATTCAGACCCCTTCAATTTTCCTCTTTGTTATATGGCAGCAATTTGCTAAAATCATTTAAATTAATTTTTCTCATAATGTATAGCCCCTTATATTGACAAAAAAAATAATTTTAATTCGATTTATTAAAAAGAAAAACTGAAATATCACATGGTCCTAAGTATTCAGACCCTTTGCTCAGTATTTAGTAGAAGCACCCTTGAGCTAATACAGCCATGAGTCTTCTTGGGAAAGATGAAACAAGTTTTTCACACCTGAATTGGGACCTCGATTCCTCCTTGCAGGATCCTCTCCAGTTCTGTTCGGTTGGGATGGAAACGGTGGGACGCCATTTTAGGTTTTCAAGAGATGCTCAATTGTTGTTAGGGCTTCTTGGGCATTCAAAGAACAGTCACAGAGTTGTTGTAAGCTTTTTTCTTGTTATTTTAGCTGTGGCTTGGGGTCATTGCTTGTTGAAGGGTAAACCTTGGCCCAGTCTGAGGTCCTAGCACTCTGGAGAAGGTTTTGTCCTGGATACCCCTGTACTTGGCCGCATTCATCTTTCCCTCGATGCAACCAGTCGGCTTTGTCCCTGCAACAGCATGATGCTGCCACGCCATGCTTCGCTGTGGGACTGTATTAGACAAGTAATGAGCAGTGTCTGTTGTCTCCACATACCGTTTAGAATTAAGGCCAAAAGTTCTATCTTGGTCTCACCAGACCAGAGAATCTTCAGGTCTTTAGCAACTCGGGAGAGCTGTCATGTGTCTTGCACTGAGGAGAAGCCCGACAGGCCACTCTGCCATAAAGCCCTGACTGGTGGAGGGCGGGCAGTGATGGTTGACTTTCCAACTTTCTCCCATCTCCTGACTGCATCTCTGGAGCTCAGCCAAAGTGACCCTTGGGTTCTTCTTTACCTCTCCTCACCAAGGCTCTTCACCCCGTAGATCAGCTTGGCCGGATGGCCAGCTCTAGGAAGGGTTCTGGTCGTCCCAAACGCCTTCCATTTAGGATTAGGAGGCACTTCTCTGGGAACCTAAGTGCAGCAGAAATTTTTTTGTAACTTGCCAGATCTGTGCCTGAATCCCTGTTCTGAGCCTTCAGGCAGTTCCTTTGACCTCATGATTCTCATTTGCTCTGACATGCATTGTGAGCTGTAAGGTTTTATATAGACAGGTGTGGGCTTTCCTAATCAAGGCCAATCAGTATAATCAAAAAACAGTGGACTCAAATGAAGGGATCTCAATTTACTGAAGAAATGAAAGCATTTCTTAAATAGAGTTAAATATATGAGTGTCACAGCAAAGGTCTGAATTTTAGGACCATGTGAATTTCAGTTTTTTTTTTTTAATAAATCTGCAGTAATTTAAAATTTTTTTTTTCTCTCAAATGGGGGCTGTGTGTACATTAATGAGGAAAAATTTATTTAAATGATTTTAGAAATGGCTGCAATATACAAAGAGTGAAAAATTGAAGGGGTCTGAATACTTTCCTCCCACTGTAAGTATTTTGAAATATTTAAAATATTTATTCAAGGCTGAGATCATTTTGGACCACTGTAATTCCATATTTTAGAAACGCAAACCTTTCCGCTTGATATACATCTGGGACAGTAGGTGAAAAGACATGCATTAACAGCGGGTTTTCCACTTGGTTTTATGTTGACACATTTTCACATGCATACATTTATGCTTTTTCATTTGCTATTCAGCATTTCCCTATCTACCTTTTGCTTGTTATTTTATGTTTAAAGGAGTTTTCCTTCCAGAAATATTTCTTTCTATCTGTTACTTTCCCCATGTTGCCTGTAATAATGAATGAGAAAATTTTTATTGGTTTTATTGCAGAGATAGCAGAGATAAGTTTCTAACCCTAATAGGCTTTGAGGGGAATCAATGCAGAACAAGCAACAAACAATACAACAACAACAACTACCTTTATTTATATAGCACATTTTCATACAAACAGTAGCTCAAAGTGCTTTACATAAAGAATAGAAAATGAAAGACACAATTATAAACAAAATAAATCAACATTAATTAACATCGAATAAGAGTAAGGTTCAATGGCCAGGGGGGTGACAGAAAAAACAAAAAAACTCCAGACGGCTGGAGAAAAAATAAAATCTGTAGGATTTTAAATATACATTAAAAAATCTGCTTACTGATTTTTCTTAATCCATATATTCGTAGTGAGTCGTATACTTTCAACATGTTAACCATTTATTTTTACTAAAATATCGGTAAATAAACTACATCTGGGAAGTCCTCATGTACAGTAATGGCTAGGATGCACACTGAAATGAGAATAACTTTTTGAATTGGAGATCTGTCCCCCTCATTCATAGGTCATTTGTTCACCCTGAAAAGTACACTCATTTTATACCATGGCAATTCATGTCATATCAGTATTGCAGTTTGTATTTTAAAAGTTTTGCACAATTAGAGATCAAAAATTAAAGAAGCTGCAAACATCAGGTGAATAAGTGTTGTATTCAGTGTTTCTGAGGTGCTTCAACAAGCAACTTTAAAACTCTGATGTACTTGTTGTGGCTTAACAACCAACCAATGAAAGTAGAGGAAGATCTTTAATTTGGAGCCTCTGTCCCTTTGGAACACTATCCCCAGTGGATTTTTATGGAAGCAAAAATACATGTACTTAGGGTTGTATAACCATACAACTGAATATTTAACACATGTAATGCACCACAGGTGATTTGAGTTTTTCTGTGGAAGTTTTGATTTTATTGTGCGTTTGTTTTGGTTGGTCCTCAATAGAAAATGAACTTGTCTCACTACCTTCCTCACTTCAGTATAGGGAAGAACTTGTGAAGAAAGCTGTAGTCTCAGCAGACAGTATATTTAGTTTGTAGTACATAAGGCTTGATGGTAATATTGTAGGGGTGCAACTGCTGATAGAATGGTCACTTGGCCACCCACCTTTTCACTCGGCCCACTCAAAATCTTTCTTTGCCTATGCCCCTGATGGTAGCTAGGCTAATTTAGATCAGGCAGTGCTGTATGTGTGTTCATGCATTGTATTTGCTTATGGTGAAAAAACATGCTTTTTGTTCATCTTTATTGATTTCAAATGGCCCCTTCTTTGTGTGGATATGGGAAAAATATGTAGCCTGTCACATTTTTTTAAAAATATACTGTTCTCCTGCACAGTGATATTAACTCTGCCATTGAATATAACTGATTGTATGTGAATGTATATAACAATTTCACATTAAAACAAGTATTGTCCTTTATCAAACATTTTGATAATAGGCTAGAGCTTCTCACACAACAGTACATGGAGACAAGAAACCAAACACTGACTCTCTAGCAGTCTATCATATAGTACACTTACACATACACTCCGTGTTGATACTTATCATTTGCAATGTGGAGGAAAAGCACACAGACATTGACCGGCAAAGAGTCAAACTCAACACACAGAGATATGACATAGCAGTGCTGAAGACTGTTCCACCATGCTGATAACATATATTATATAGCTTTTATTTAGATTTAAAATGGATATAGTCATGTGGAAATATATATGCTTTAAGAAAATTTTGTTAAAATAACTAACAACTCAGTTTATTACTAGTTATTAGTATGTACATTAAAATCTGTTATGTTGATGGTGGATTATAATCATTTTTAAATTATTGCAAAAGATGTATATTTAGTGAGATTTGATCAGTTTGATTTTTTGCAAAATGTATGAAATTAGTATACATCTACACAATGTGTTTTTGTGTCTTATGAATATAATTAATGTAGTTACAGAAAATTAGTGAATTAATGGAAGCAATTAATGTTTCCAGTACTACTTGTATGCATTATATCAGATTATTATATTCTAGTTCAACAACCATGAGAAGTAAAATTGGAAAATGGGGAAAGCTGCTTTCTTAATAATGTTTATTTTCTTTTAGGTCAAGCTTGTTCAACATACTTATTCCTGTCTGTATGGGACGTTCTTGTGCAAAATGCCGTGAGAGAGAAGCACTGAAACACTTATAATCGCACTTGCTCAGTATGGTCTCTTCTTCCCAGGAAACAAAAATTTTCAAAACTTTCTATATATCCCTGGTCATGATGTGGTAGTTATCTAAATTTCCACATTGTTACTCTCATGTTAAAAACGTAGCTGTCTCAATCCTTCTGATTGCTTTTTCCTTTCCATTGTTGCAGAGCTTAATGTACCATCTAAAGACCACCGTTCTTAGCAAAGTGACATATAATTACAAGCAAATAGGTTTAATTTCAGATTAAAGAAATCTGCCTCCACTTTAATGTGTATTTAAGTATTACCATTAGCTACGGTATCTGATAATTAATGCATGTCCAGATGATTTGGTTTTTGGAAAGTTGTATTTCACCAGGTTCAGAAAGTTCTCTACATTACAATTGTAAGCTACTCAAACAAATAATAAAATAACAGATACACCCATTTACCTCAAACCAATACAGAAAAAACAAAGGCAAAATCTAGATATAAATAATGCCTTGAGATACAAGTTTAATTTGTTCCGTGACCGGCTCGAAGTCAAAATGCTTGTATCTCAAATCAATTTCCCATTGAAATTAATTAAAATGAGATTAATAGTGCCAGCCCCAAAAACCACCCCAATTTTTGTTAAATGTTTTCAATATAAGAAAAATGTATTTATAATGAACAAATGTTGTATACAAACAAACTAAAACCCTAATACATAAAAGAGAATCTAAAGAATTACACAGATGTTGGCAAGCGATTAGTGTATTGTAATGTTTTTCTTTCACTTCACTTTTGCTTAACTTAATTTTCTTCTTCACTATTTTTTCTCTTTTTTGCCACACTTCGCTTACATTCATTGGAGGGTGTTTCAATGTAAACCTGTCCAAGGAGCTTTGTTTAGTCCTCCCCTTTAGAATGTTTCTGAAATGAGTTAGGCAAGTGTCATTGAATAGCGCTGCACCATCATTTGCAACTTTTCAGGGTTTCTTTTCAATAACGCCAAGTGTTAGGCAAGTGTCATTAAATCGGCTGCTGCTTTCAGGGTGTTTCTTTAAAGTTCACTTTAAGAGATAACCTCCTCCGATGAACGATCTCCTGCAGAACCCCTGTATGTTGCTCGCCTGTAGTTCCGTCAACTCCTCTTACAAGTTCCTGAATGTGTGCGACAAGCTCTTTGATGGCTCGTATTTGAATTTTGGCTCATAACTCAAGGCAAAAATCAACCTAGTGACTGGCTCGATCTCAAAAACTCGTATGTTGGAGCACTCGTATCTCAAGGTACCACAGTACAAAAATTCATATTCAATCTACCCTTTTATCTTATATATATATATATATATATATATATATATATATATATATATATATATATATATATATATATATATATATATATATATATATATATATATATATATATATATATAATCTGTACTAATAAAAGGCAAAGCCCTGACTGACTAACTCACTCAATCATTCACTCATCACTAATTCTCGAACTTCCCATGTAGGTAGAAGGCTGAAATTTGGCAGGTCATTGCTTATAGCTTACAAAAGTTAAGCAGGTTTCATTTCGAAATTCTACACGTAACGTCGACAACATCCGCCATGTTGAACTTTTTTATTTATGGCCCCATCTTCACGGAAAATTGGTAGGCGGCTTCCTGCACTAACCGAAATCGATGTACGCATTCTTATTTTGGTGGTATAGCCACTGTCGACTGCCATATTGAACTTTTCAGTTTTGTTACCTATGGGCCCATCTTCAAGAAATTTGGTATACTGGTTCCTAACGCTAATTGAATTCTACTTACGTACATATAGATAGATAGATACTTTATTAATCCCAAGGGGAAATTCACATAATCCAGCAGATATATGTCCATAGCCTGTAGCTCGGTCACTGCGGTGAGGTGGCGTGCAGTCCCCATCCCCACCTCCCACGCTGTTGGCTGCCTGCTTATATATAAGGCCGCCTGTCGCCCGGTCTCTTGATTCCCTTCCTTGCTTCTCCACGGTATAGGATTTTTAAACTATTTTTACATTGTTCAGGTACCCTTTTCCCCTTTATCATTCCAACCGCTCCCCATTAACATGTCTGTCGAGGTGATCACCATCGATCAAAGAACTGTCACGCATCGAGTGGTTCCATGCCTGGAGATGGCCCCTGCCTTTTCCATTCTCTATATTACATATTGCATGGCATATTAGGCTCACTCTTGATATCCAGAGGAACATTGTGTCTTATGTATTGAATGACTGGGACAGGTTCAAGGTGTGGACTGATGACAGTACAGGAGATAATTATACTTACACAGGAGCACTAGAAGAGTGGAATGCTTAAACCCTTCACCTATGGTTCTGCATGTGAGTTGATGGCTGCCGCTGAATTGTTCGGTTGTCGCTTTCAAGTGTACCAAAATGGCCAAATATTTTACACATTTCGACAACCTCCAATGCCTCTTAAACATCTTAGATTCACAGGTGATGATTTGAGTAGTGGACACTTAGAAGTTTATGAATGTTTAAACTCTCAAAAGCTGGATGCTAAGTTATCGATGAAGCCAGTTGTATGCCTACAACGCTTGACAAATGCCGAATGTCACTTCAACACAACAAGTCCTGCAAATACTAACACAATTGAAACAAACCATGAAACTCAAACCAATTATGACTGCAACAATCCAAGCTGTGAGATTTGAGGCAAGATTGCATTTCACATGGCCAACTGTGCGTGCATGCTCAAGAGTAAGCTCAGCGACAGCTGGTCATATTACAACTGGAAGCCAAACTGACAACATGGCATACAAAGAGATCCTTAAATAATTATTGGTATTTTTTTCCTCAGTTTAAAAAGGTTTATTTTCTCTTTTTAAAAAATTTTAAGGCAGTATTTCGATTTTAAATGTAAGCATATCTAAATATATACAGTTTTTTCGCTGGTTCGGATTTCAAGTGACAATGGGTTTTTTAATTTATGGTACATGCTTCCTAAATTTTGTTGCCAGTTGATTTCATACAAGGGACGCTATTGGCAGCTGGCTTAGAAGCTACCCAATCAGAGCATGTAACGATAACTAAACTCCTCAATGATAACGATATGCTTCCCAAGCGGTCTTGTTTGCTTCTCTTCTCTCTCACTCTCTGACATTCTCTGCGTGAAGGGGGTGTGAGCAGAGGGTTGTTGCACAGAGGCTGTTTGCCTAGAGGTTTGGACGCCTCTAAAAATGCTGTTTATTGCGGTGTTGCAAAACTTAAAAGCCCAAAAGCACGTATTGATTTTTTGATTGTTTGCTTTTCTCTCGGCTTTCTCTCTTTTTGACATTCTTTGCCCTACAACCATTCCTTTGAAGAGAAGAATATATTTGCATTCTTTTAATTGTGGGAAAGAACTGTCATCTCTGTCTTTCATGGAGCACAGTTAAACTTTGACTAAAGGGGCATTTCATGTCTAGAGGGCCCCTAATAATGTTAACAGTGGAGAGTTTATAAGGGCTTAAAATATATAAAACTAACCATACAAACATATGGTTTCTACTTTGTGAATTTTCATCTATCACGGGTCTGGAATGCAAACCCCCACGATCGAGGAGGGATTACGTGTGTGTGTGTGTGTGTATGTATGTATATGTATGTTTTATGTATATATATATATATATATATATATATATATATATATTATATATATATATACACACAAAAATATATATAATAACACATACATAAACTATATATATTTTATATACACACAATAATTACATCATGTTGTGTGTGTGATATATATATATATATATATATATATATATACATACACACACACACGCAGTGGTGTAAAAAACTATTTTCCCTTCCTGATTTCTTATTCTTTTGCATGTTTGTCACACAAAATGTTTCTGATCATCAAACACATTTAACCATTAGTCAAATATAACACAAGTAAACACAAAAATGCATTTTTTAAATGATAGTTTTATTTTGGGGAGAAAAAAAATCCAAACCCTACATGGCCCTGTGTGAAAGTATGCCCCTGAACCTAATAACTGGTTGGGCCCCCCTTAGCAGCAATAACTGCAACGCCGTTTTGGATAACTTGCAATAGTTTTTTACAGCACCTGGAGGAATTTTGGCCCACTTATCTTTGCAGAATTGTTGTAATTCAGCTTTATTTGGGGGTTTTTTTTTAGCATGAACCGCCTTTTAAGGTCATGCCATAGCATCTCAATTGATTCAGGTCGGGATTTTGACTAGGCCACCCAAAGTTTCTTTTGTTTTTCTTCAACCATTCAGAGGTGGATTTGCTGGTGTTTTTTGGGTCTGTCCTGTTGGTAGCACTCCAAGATCGCCAGCTTTGAGTTACAACAGAGGGCCCGGACTTTCTCCTTCAGGATTTTTGGGAACAGTAGAATTCATGGTTCCATCTATCACAGCAACCCTTCCAGGTCCTGAAGCAGCAAAACAACCCCAGACCATCACACTACCACCACCATATTTTACTGTTGGTATGATGTTCTTTTTCTGAAATGCTGTTTCCTTTTTACGCCAGATGTAACGGACATTTCCCTTCCAAAAGTTCGACTTTTGTCTCATCAGTCCACAAGGTTTTCCCAAAAAGTCTTGGCAATCATTGAGAGTTTTTAGCAAAATTGAGACGAGCCCTAATGTTCTTTTGTTAACAGTGGTTTGCGCTTGAAATCTGCCATGCAGGCCGTTTTGCCCAGTCTCTTTCTTATGGTGGAGTCGGAACACTGACCTTAATTGAGGCAAGTGAGGCCTGCAGTTTTTTAGACGTTGTCCTGATCTTTTGTGACCTCTTGGATGAGTCGCCTCAAGACTTTTGGGTAATTTTGGTCGGGCCCCCACTCCTGGGGAAAGGTTTCACCACTGTTCCATGTTTTGCCATTTGTGGATAATGGCTCTCACTGTGGTTTTCTGGAGTCCCAAAGCTTTAGAAATGGCTTTATAACCTTACCAGACTGATAATCTCAATTACTTCTGTTCTCATTTGTTCCCTGAATTTCTTGGGTCTTGGCATGATGTCTAGCTTTTGAGGTGCTTTTGGTCTACTTTCTGTGTCAGGCATCTTTGGATTTCTTGATTGTAACAGGTGTGGCAGTAATCAGGCCTGGGGTGGCTACGGAATTGAGCTCCAGGTGTGATAACACCACAGTTAGGTTATTTTTAACAAGGGGACATTACTTTTCACAGGCATGTAGGTTTGGATTTTTTTTCCTAAAATAAAAAACAATCATTTAAAACTGCATTTTGTGTTTACTTGTGTTATATTTGACTAATGGTTAAAAAGTGTTTGATGATCAGAAACATTTTGTGTGACAAACATGCAAAAGAATAAGAAATCAGGAAGGGGGGAAAAAATTTTTCACACTACTGTGTTGGGGTTTGTGTGTTGTGTATATATTAAAATAAAAATACATATATATATATATATAAATATATATATATAAATAATTTGTCAGGGATGCCAGGGCAACGACCGCCAGGAGCCTGTGAGGGACCGGAAGAGGGGCAAAGCCCACCCTGGGGCCACAGGTACAGAGCATGGAAGCTCCACCCTGGGGCCCGTGGTCAGCCAGGGGGCGCCCAACCGCCTGGTGTGGCAAGTGCTGGGGGGAAAATTTAGGATGCCACCTGGAGAGCTGCCGGGAAGTCATTCCGCCACGCGGGGCGTGGCAGAGGAATGCCGGAACACCTGGGGGTCATCCGGGGGCTGTATAAAAGGCGCTCCAATCATTCAGCTGGAGTCGGAGGAGGCAGACAAGCACAGAGGGGGTGGAGGTGGCCCAAAGAAGGCATTTGTGGGTGGACTGAGGTGTTTGGGTGTTTTGTGCACTGAACTGGGTCTGTGTGACCAAGAAAAAATTGTAGATATTGTAAATAAACATGTGGTGGTTGAGAAACAACATGTCCCTCTGTCTGTGTCCGGGTGGGTCCAAATATAAATATATATATATATATATATATGTATGTATATATATATTATATATATATATATATATATATATATATATATATATATATATGTATTATATATATATGTATATATATATATATATATATGTATGATGATATATATAATGATATATATATATATATATGTATGATGTATATATATAGATATATATATATATATATATATATGTATGTATAATAAAATAAATTTTATATATATAAAATATTATGTATTATTATTATTATTATATATATGTATATATATTTATATATATATATGTATGATATATATTTTATTATATATATGTATGATATATATATATATATATATAAGAGTATATTATTATATATATATATGTATGTATATATATATATATATTATATATGTATGTATATATATAGGTATATGTATGTACAGTTTATTCGAAAGTATTACAGTACATCACTTTTCCACATTTTGTTATATTACAGTTTTTATTCCAAAATGGATTCAATTATTTTCCTCAGAATTCACACACAACCCCCTATAAACAACTTAAAAAACTACTTGAGATTTTTCAAATTTATTAAAATAGAAAATTGAAGCACATGTACATAAGTATTCACAGCTTTTGCCATGAAGCTCAAAATTGAGCTCAGGTGCATCCTTTCGATCATCCGAGATGTTTCTGCAGCAATTGGGGGTCCACTTGTGGTAAATTCAGTTGATTGGACATGATTTGGAAAGGCACACACCTGTCTATATAAGGTCACACAGTTGCGTTCATGTCAGAGCCAAACCAAGCATGAAGTCAAAGGTTGTCTGTAGACCAACGATATAGGAATTGTCTCAGGCACAAATCTTGGGAAGGTTCAAAAAAACCTGCTGCTTTGAAGGTCCCAATGAGCACAGTGGCGCCCATCATCTGTAAGTGGAAGAAGTTCAAACCACCAGGTTCTTCCTAGAGCGGGCCCGGGCCATCTAAACGAGCGACGGGGAAAAGGGCCTTAGTCAGGGGGGTGACCAGGAACCAATGGTCCCCTGTCAGAGCTCCAGAGGTCCTCTGTGGAAGAGGAGAACCTTGCAGAAGGACAACCATTTTGCAGCAATCCACCAATCAGGCCTTATGGTAGAGTGGCCAGACGGAAGCCACTCCTAGAAAAAGGAACATGGCAGCCGCCTGAGTTTCCCAAACAGGCACCTGAAGGATTCTCAGACCATGAGAAACAAAATACTCGGTCTGATGAGACAAAGATTGAACTTTTTGGGGGAATGCCAGGCCACATTTGGAGGAAACCGGGCACCGCCATCCCCAGGACAATACCATCCCACAGTGAAGCATGGTGGTGGCAGCATCATGCTGTGGGATGTTTCAGCGCAGGAACTGGGAGACTAGTCAGATAAAGGAAAGATGACTGCAGCAATGTACAGAGACATCCTGGATGAAAACCTGCTCCAGACCCGCCTTGGACCTCAGACTGTGGCGGTTTCATCTTCAGCAGGAAAAACACCCTAAGCACAGCCAAGATATCAAGGAGTGGTGAATGTCCTTGAGGGCCCAGCCGAGCCCAGACTTGAACCTATGAACATCTCGGGAGAGATCTTAAATGGCTGTGCACCAATGCTTCCCATCCAACCTGATGGAGCTTGAGAGGTGCTGCAAAGAGGAGTAGGCAAACGCCAAGGAGAGGTGTGCCAAGCTTGGGCATCATAGTCAAAAAGACTTGAGGCTGTAATTGATGCCAAAGGGCATCACAAGTATTGAGGAAAGGCTGTGAATACTTATGTACATGTGATTTCTTTTTTTATTTTTAATAAATTTGGAAAACCTCAAGTAAATTTTATGTTGTCATCATGGGGTGTTGTGTGTAGAATTCTGAGGGAAAAATGAATTCAATCCTTTTTGGGAATAAGGCTGTAAATAACAAAATGGGGAAAAAAGGATGTGCTGTGAATACTTTCCGGATGCACTGTGTGTGTATGTATGATGTATGTAGTGTGTGTGTGTGTGTGTGTGTGTATATATGTATATTTATGTATATATATGTGTGTGTATATATATATATATATATATATATATATATATTGTCACACACGCGCATGGGAGGCAGCTAAAGGGCTTGAATGAAGGCATTTCCCGGAGGCATCCCGTGTGCAGAGTGCACTGACTCTTTTCCCCTTTTGCCTGTGACCACCCCCTCGGGATTTCACCGGATCCCCTGACATCATTTCGGACTGAGCCAATGGAACTCGCCACACCAGCTCCAGCCCCTCTGATGTCACCTCGCTACGAGCCAATGGTGGAAGACCACGCGCGGATCCATAGACTCACTTCCTTCTCCCCTTTAAAACCTCCCCCTTTTCCTTTTTTTCCCTCAGTCTTGTTTTGACTCGTTGTATGCACTTCAGTGCTCTGTATTTCTACAAGAAAACACTTTGCACCCAGGATACCACAATATACGGGTGGCTGCCCCAACTCTTTATCTGTCCATGTCTCGTTTTGACAGTATGGAGCACAGGATGGAGAAGTCCCAGAAGAGAAGGGGACAGGACCTGCAATACCCAGGTGGGAGCGATCGCCGAGCCTCAGGGCGGGGGGGTGCCTCAGTCCGGGCGTGACCTGGTGCGGCCCGGCCCCCAGCACTCCAACGGGGCCATCGGGAGAGGCCAGGAGTGTGCGGTGGGGCTCACAGAATTGGGCTGCCCTGGAGGGGGGAGGCAAAGGGACTCAGTATGCTCTCCTGGGGAGAGTGCCTGCCTCCCTCGGAAACCAAAGCCCCATTTACCACCTAGGGGTCCCCCAGACTGGCAGGTGAATAAAATAAAAATGGGGGTTTGGGACCCTGAGTGGCCACCAACAGAAAAGCCTGGTCCTTATGGGCAATGGTAGGGCTTTGGGCTAGGGCCATTTGAAAACACGCCTACAAATAATAGAGCAGGTAGCTTGCTTTTCGTCCTGGAAGCGCTTCCCGGGTTCACCCAGCCGGGTTTGGGGCGAAGGTTTAAACATGTCTGAGCTCATAGAGCATGGAGACGAGAGGGCGGCCTCACACTCTGGGAGCAGAACCGCCTCATGCAAACCCAGCCGGGTACGCTCCAAGACCCACCCCCCCCTGTACAATCGGAGCTCAGAGGGCGTCCAGGGGGCCCCCGGCCCCGCAAAACCGCTTGGGGCAAGGAGGATGCGGTGGGGGCGGGGAGGGGTGGTGTGTTCTCGCTAATCCGCTGGCGGTCCCACATACTGGCGTGGTGATCGCCAACCAACACAAGACCACAGGATTGTTGACCGCAGCAACATTTCCATTGTTGCCCGCCGCTTTAACCGAACAGTGGCTAAAATTTAAGACCGTATAACCTGTGTCCACGGAGACATCCGCGGTACAGGTCCGCGCATGTGTCATCAGTTACGGAGGGTCAGTTCAGAAACTCACCGTAGGGGTCCTACTGGATCCTCCACACCCGTGATACTAGGGCGACTGGTCAAAATCGGCGGTGAGAAAATACCACTCCCGGGTTTAAATTTTGGGGCCCTCGTTGGACGGAGATAACCGCTCCGTGCCTCCACGCCGGAATCAGCCGGCAGAGAGAGGCCGTCGCCTCTGACGGGACGGGGGCAACTCCCGGGCCGCCGGGCTAACACGCCATCCACCAACGACGGCGGAGCGGGAAGAAACCACGCCCATTGAGGTCGACGCTGACCCTCTCCGGTTGCGGTTCCAATTTAAAGAAAGGCTTTTTTAGAAGGAGCAATGGAATGATGACCCTGAAGTTTGTAAAATGCAGTGGTCCTTGTCAATGGCCAACGACTAATCAGTCGATGCCACGGGGCCCCTACTTTGTGCTAGATAATGACCTCCTTTACCGGTAGCAATGCATGACGGCAGGAGACGAGGCTGCTGCTGGTGCCCAGTACCTTCCGCTGCAGGTGTGCGAAGAAGCACCGCCACCTCCTAGGTGGCCACCTGGCACCAAAAACTCTGGAGGGGATCAGCCCGCTTCTACTGGCCAGGAATTTAAAGGGGGGTTCGTCCTTTGGCGCTCCTGCCCGGAGTGTCAACTGCAAAATTTCCCTAGGAGGGACCGGTTCCCTCCTATTCCACTGATTGACGCTCCTTCACAGAATCGGGGTCGACCTGGTGGGACCCCTGGAGCCTCAGCCCGGGGGAACAGACATTTTGGCCCTCGTGATTACGCTACACGATCCCCTTCGCGCTTCCCAGCTACTCTAAAGCCATCGCACGGAATTACTAGGGGATTTGCTGCGGGGATCCCAAAGAAGTCTTGACAGACCAGGGGACCCTTCACCTCCCGAAACGCTCAAGGAGACTGCTAGATTACTGAAAATAAAGCATTTAAAGACCCTGTATCATCCTCAAACCGAGGGTTAGTAGAGGGGGTTTAATCAAACCCCAAGCAAATGCTGCGTAAGGTCAGCAGGATGGAAGGAACTGGGATCAGCTCCCCCTCGCCCTTTTTTCCTATCGAGTCCAAAGCCTCCACGGGTTCTCCCTTTGAACTACTGACGGGGGACAACCGGGCATATTAGATATTTTGAAGAAGGGTGGGAAGAGGAGGCTCTTCCTCCACAAACATATTGAGATATCCGAGTTACGCTGATAGATTTGGAAAGATTCCTGTCCTTAAAAATCACATGGAGGGAAACTCAACAGCACAGGCCCGGTACTACAAACGCGGGACGTCCTTCGAGTTCCTCCGAGATCGGGTCATGGTCCCAGTGCCTACCTCCCACTTAAGTGGGCCCCCTGGCAGGGCCCCACGGTTAAGGAGAGGGAAAGGGGCTGGTCGACTATTTGGAGTCAACCCCAAACGCCGGCCAAAGGAGCGGGTTTATCATGTGAACCTGCTGAAACCGGGGGAAGGACAGGGGAACCCGATCCCCCCTCTGGCCCTCGCCACTCTTCGCCACACACACCACCTTAACTTCGCACGGACTTAAGTCCCAGACAGCGCAGGAGCTGGGAAAAAGTTATCCGGGCCGCTCGAGGTAGTCAGTGAGAACCCCGAAGGACCTCTCTGATTGAGCACAACATCGTGACAGAGCCCGGGTTGTTGTCCGGAAGCCTGTATCGCCTTCCCCAGGCAAAGGCTGAAGTGGAGCTTTAGATCGCCATGCTGGAGCTTTGGTGTGATTGAGGAAAGTTATAGTCCCTGGTCCAGCCCCATTGTGCTCCGAAGCCTGACGGGGTTGAGGTTCTGCAATGACTTCCGCCGCTTAATCAAGTCTCCCAATTTTATGCTTATCCAAGCCACGCGGGACGACCTCCCCAGAGGCTTGGATCGGCTCAATACCTGACCACACTTGACATGACGAAGGGTACTGGCAGGTTCCTTTAACGGACTCCAAGGTAAAACCGGGTTACCCTAGCGGACACTGGCAGTATCGTGTCCTTCCATTTGGGGACACGGGCTCCAGCAACCTTTCAGCCCCCTGGTGGACAAAGTGCTTCGCCTCATAACTCATACAGTGCTGCCTACCTGGATGACGTGGTCATCTATTCCAGCACATGGAAGGAACACCTACAGCATGTCCAAGCGGGATTACGGGCACTTGGTAGGCCGGCCCGGATTAATCCCAGGGAAAAGCTTCTTGGATTAAGCGGGCAAATTTAGGCTACCTGGTGGGTCGGGACCGTAAGGCCACAGTGCTCCAAAATTGATGATTCTGAAATGGCCCCGTCCTGAACCAAGCTGCAGGTCCAAGCCTTTCGCTTAGCCGGGGACTACCGCCGGGTTTTTACCTCGGTTTCGGAGAGAGCGCCTTGACTGATTTAACAAAGAAGAGGGCCCCAACATTGTGGCATGGACTGAAAAACAGGCGCCTGCATTTGGTGACTTAAAGCAGGCCCACGCCCACACCTGTTTGATGGCACCTAACTTTCTTTGCCTTTTATCCTTTCCAGACGGGCGCCGGACAAGGCCTGGGCGCCGGTTGAGCAAAGCGCCGATGGTGTGGAGCACCCCATCATGTTCCTGAGCCGGAAACTGTTTGGGCCGGAGACCAGGTATGGGGGTGGAGAGGGAGGCTCTGGGGATTAAATGGCGATTACTCAGCTGAGGTATACCTGTTGGGCCGGAATTCACCCCTTTTCCGACATGCACCCTCGGGATGGCCCCCCACAAGGAGTCGAATCCTGGTCACCCGGTGGTTTCTTGACCTGCAGCCATGTTTTCGCCGTTTTCGCCGGGCGCCTCCGCCAAGCTGATCCCTTTTTTTCACACTGTTAGGTCAGCCCACCCTCGGGTCTGGGAGGGGCCCCGTCACACACGCGCATGGGAGGCAGCAGGGGTTGAATGAAGGGTTCGAGGGATGCCGGGTGGCAGAGTGCACTGACTCTTTTCCCTTTGCCTGAGACCATCCCGGGATTCACCTGGATCTCCTGACATACTTCCGGACTGAGCCATGGACTCGCCAACAGCTCCAGTCCCCCTGATGTCCTCCTCTCGAGCCAATTGGGAAGACCACGCGATCCATAGACCTCACTTCCTGTCTCCCCTTTAAAACCGCCCCTTCCTTTGCAGTCTTGTTTTTGACTCGTGTGCACTTCAGTGCTCTGTATTCCAAAAACACTTTGCACCAGGGTACCAATATACTGTGCCCCAACTCTTTATCTGTCCATGTTCTGTTTGAAATATATATATATATATATATATATATATATATATATATATATAAATTTTTATATATATATATTTGACAAAGCAGAAAAAGGGGTTCAATGTAATTCAAACACAAGTAGAGAAAGTATATAAAATAGTTGGGGGGAAGAAAAACATGATTTTTAAGCTGATTAAAGCACAGCTATTCAAAAAGTTCTTAATTTTGAAAAAATAAACTTGTTTCTTCCTCCTGATATTATTGTAGAAAATATACAAGGTTTTGGACTTGTATGAAAGATGTGTATATAGCGTTCGTATAGCACTCATCTTCAAACTTTAGGTGTTTTGAGAACATATCAGAATATACTAATATCACATATCAGGTCAAAATTATTGCAGTATCAATATAGTCCATATCATGCAGAATAGTGATATTTCAAAATATTTTGAAATTTGAGGTATATTAAAGTGTTTTTTATTAGTATGAAAAACTTTCTATGGATTTAATTTGCTAACCACTAAACATTAAATGTGCTATATCAATATTTTCTATTTTAAGCGCCCTAACTAAGCACAAGTGAATTTAACTACTGTATAACAAAATTTAGAATTGAACATACTGCCAACAATCTAGCCTGATTTAGAAACATTATTTTGCCTTACATAAATGTTTTTCAAGGTAATGAAGTCATTTTACAATAGCAGAAAGTAGATGTTTAAAATGTTTATTTTATGTGCATTTTATGACACTCTTAAAACTCTGTTAAGGTTCTACAGCCTGTTTGCCATGTGCGAAGCTCTTCACCTGTGGGACAGCTGTGTATCTTCCCACCTCCTCTCCTTGCACCGCTGCTGAAGAAAACATTGATGCCTATCTTTCACCTGAAGAACAAAGTGAAGACTTAACTTCACGGTCACTAGACAGGTAAAAATGAAATGCTGTAGAGTTTTCAGAAGTGGTCACTAGGAGCTTGGAAAATAGCACATCTTTAGCTACTTGTTTTTCTGTTTTTTATCATTCTATTTTTTTCAGTTTTTTTCTAGTTGCATCGATTATAGTGTCAACACTAGAGTAATGGAAATTCTGCAAATCACATGTTTTTAAATGAATTTACATAGAGATGTTTATAGCTCTCACTTGCAATTCATTGTCATAGCAAGAAAACTCAAGTACTTATTCTCAGCTCACTGATCTGTACAATGTTACTTCACCTATGAATTATTTCAATTGTTTATTTTAGTAAACATCGGTGCATCAATTTATTTTATTTTACTTTTTTTATTAAGGCTTCCCAAAACAAGGTCAATGGATAATCTTGTGACTGCCTCTGAAAATGGCACTACCTTGGCTCGCACCTCAAGTGATCCAAACTTAAATAAGCACTGCCAGGAAGAAGAACACTCTATTCTTGAACAAAAGGCTAAGCCATTAGAAACCACTAAGGACATTCCAGAGGGCACCACTTTTTTAAATGAGGAATACAGCAGTATCAAACACAAAGAGAGACGGGACTTTCCCTTCTGGTGACTGCCAAAAAGTTGATGGCAACCAGGAAGAAATTAGTGATGAGAACTTTAACTCACTCAGGATGTTGTTCAAATGTACCCTTTTTGTCAAATCCTGACTGTGTTGTATAGTGATGTTTCAAGTTTGACAAATGCAAATTGAGATTAAGATACTGTAGAGGAAACAAAGACATTTGAAAGAGTTCATTGTCCCAGTATTGCCTGAGGAGAAAGAAAAAAGTAACGGGACATCAGAAAATACAAAGCCATGTTCCTTACATAAATGTGTACAAGTATAAAAAAGTAGGCATGAAACTGACTGAAAGAGAATGTTTTGTCCTACTGCAGTAGAACTACTTAGAATAAAATCTGCATCTGTGAACTTGAAGATTCTGCAGAAACACTCCAGAACATAGGATCCTAGAAGGAACATGCCATAAGAGGCCTTTGCTTTTAAAAAGCAATGGACTGTCTTCAAATGCTCTGTCTTCAAATGCTGACTATAACTGTATAGAGGTCTCTCGCTAAGTAGGCAATTCTGACCTGCAAAGGCTGTGAGAAAGTTCATTTTCAAAGCCAGTTCAGTAATTTTCAGTTCTGGGGTCCAACTGAGAGCATCAAGGTTATAAAGTCTGCTTACAATGGAGAATCATTGATGAGGAGAGGTTTTCCCCCAGGATACCAAAATAGAAGGTTAACCAGAAAGCTTTTATGCCCAGGGTCTAAGCACCCCTTAGTGGGCGTCAGAAAGAACTCCTCGCCAGATGAATCAGACCCATACCAGCTGGTATTCAGGGGATCTGCAATGAAGAATGAGGCTATATGACACTATCCAACTCAAGGCAACTTCCTCCTCCTCCCCCCTCTTCCTGGGAAACAGATATTGACTGGCATGTTGTCCCCCTGCCTTAGCTACCGGGATGATGATGGACTTTCTGTTCCAGTGGATGCAGTACAGCAAAGGTTGAGGCAAATTGAAGCCAGCTACAAACAAGAAGAGAACTACTGGGACAGGTGGGGAACTTCAGATGAGACTGAGAGCAAGCAGTGTTGTAGCCCCCCAGCTGAACCAGATGTTGATTATGAGGATGATTTGTGAGTATTTTATTTTTTAACATTTTGTTTAACAATACAATAGTGTGTGGTGTTTTTACAATTGTTGATACCTAGCCTTCTGAAAAGTCATTTATTTGTTTTTTTTTTAGACGGGGATTCCTGTTTGTGTAGTCTTTCATTCATCCAGTGCCATATTCAAATTCATCTGGCTGGCTTTTGCAATATTCAGTATAAACTTATGCTAAAAATGTTACCACATCATCAATAGAAATTGTAGAAATTAGTTACAATTACATCATGTCCCTTATAAATAATACTAAACTGTGCTTTTGTGATGGAGGAAGTGATATTTAATGTTCAGTTGCAACAGAATCAGAGTGTCCTGATTTATTGCATGTCATTAGCTCCAGAGGCTTAACTCTTTTCAGAGGGAAAGTATTATTGAATGCTTAGGGAGAGATATGGGAACTGTAATTGTCCCAGACTATGTAGCAGCTCAAAAATACTGAAGCTGATTTGATTGAACCCAAGAAGAAAAGATAGCAAAAAGTAGACCAAGAAGTGTATATCCTAGTAACTACTGTGAGTCTGAAGTGTCACTGTGCCATACACTCAAATGTGTGTAGCAAAAGATGTTCCATGTATATGGGTGTGTATATAGATATAGATAGATTCCCAGTAGCTTATATTTGTATATACAATTTAGGACTAGAGAATTATAGAGCATTCATGTGCCATTCGAGTTCTGAGTTGTGATGTTTCACCTTCCTATTTTAATGCATTCAGAATCAGAATCATATGTATTGGCCAACTATGCACACATATAAAGAATTTGACTCAGTTTTTGGATGACTTTTCAAATATACCTACATGATATGGAGAGTTCAAAAAGGTTGTGCCTAGTTTGATTCCTTGATGAAGATTTTCCCTGCTTGTTTCATGACTCTGAAAAACACTGTCTCTAGGTCAAGAAATGTGAGGCCACTGTTAGTTTATTACTTGGTCTGCAAAAAAAAAAAAAAGATAATGGAATTTTCTTGAAGATAAAGAGTAAAATAAAAGGTATTAAATGTGTATTACTTCACCCAATACAATTCAACCAAAATGCAATTTCTGGCTGACAAAAGTTATATTTTTATATTTATATATTTGACTGAGGGAGAACTGTCAGCATTACATCACAAAGCAGAGAATTCAGGTAGCTTGCTTTCTCCAAATTGTCTGAATTGTAGCTCTGAGTATATAGTGTATTCATGAAATTTCTTTCCAACAGCATGTGAATGCAGCATTAGAAATACCACTTGATTAGAGTGATACTGATAAAAACTAAAGCATTTGAGTTACTTCCGTTGCTAAGCGGTGACTGATCGCACTGCTCTCTGTAACTTTTTAACTTTTTTTTTTTCTTTTTAACTTTTATGATTAACTTACAATCTAATGGACTTCTGAGCTGTTTTAATTTTCATTTCGGCAGATTTATTGGGAGTTTTATTTTTCAATCATTTAAAGCTGACTGATTTCTAGCTTGACTGCTGATTGACTGTGTATGGACTATTTTCGCCTCATCCCTGCCTTGAGACTTACTTGGCTTTGTTCTCCAAACATCCGAGGTTCATGCCTTGCTTAACCTGTGGACCGGTGGATATTTATTTGGTTTGTGTTTGTTTGGTCCTCCTGTCGCTGATCCAACCTGTGATGGGCCTGCTCCAATACTTGGCTGCTGAGCTACTCCGACTCGCTTTCACCTGTCTTCCCCATCGGGTGATAGTGGTATGGGCTGGATGTGAATTGGAAGAGGATTTTTCTTACAGTGTCACAGTCGAAGTGCTTTGTCTTATCTGTCAATCTATCATTGCTATTCCAAAGAAGAATTCATAAAACTACGAAACTGATTCTTCCAAAGATCTAGAAAGAGAAAGAGAGGAAACTAAAATCACAGTTAATCGGATAGCCATCATTTTCAAGCCTTGATTTGGGGAACATCCAAAATCTCGTATCAGAGCTGGAGACGCTAATGGAAGGCATATAGAACTTGACAGCATACGCTACACAGAGCAGATTGAAAATTGTCTGCAGACTTTTACTGACTGTTTCAAGACTCCGCTTACTTGAGCCAATCGCTGCATTTAAGTGCTATCCATTTAGGGAAGATGTTGAGGTATTCACTGCGATCAGACATTGCAACACTGTTTCATATAAAACTCGTCTACAGTGGAGGATGAGATTTTGACACAACAGGATGAAATTCAGCTGAAGTATGGGGATCACGGACAGTTTGGAACTTCAGAAGAAAAGTACCAAACATGATGAAATGTGCTACTCCTTCACTGCATTATTCGGCTCTACTTATTTTGCTGAGTCAGCCTTTCCCACATGAAGATTATTAAATCCAAATCGGTAGTGACCATAAATTTATTGAATTGTTATTGTGCCATAAGGGTTATTCAGTTATGCAAGGTACAAGAACATATATTTTATATATAAAGTATACTCAGTATATATATAATTATTATTTTTAATGTAGGTAGATCATTTGATGTCATTTTAAAAGTAACTAGCAAGTCAAAAAGTGTGGGCACCCCTGATCTAGTTAGTTGCGTAATAAGAGTGTAGAAAGCCACGTGTCAGCGGCGGTCGCTCCAGGTAAGAGCGCATCTTCGCGTGCAGAGTGCACCAGCTGCTGAGAAAGCACGCTCTGCCTCCACTGAAGTAGGCGATACAGTCATCAGATACAGATACACCTTTTCTAAATAACGCCTTGCACTTGCCGCTGCTCTGAAACACTGCCATTTCAGCTTTACTGATGCATCCAGTTTCTTGTCATTCTGTAATGGCAAGTTTCTTGGCACAGATAATACAGATGCAACAGACTGACACATTGCAATTTCAAGTTGCTGCTCAAAGCTGTTGTCTGACAGACGTCAATGAAGTCTGCCCCGTCTCGGCATTCTTGAGCTGCAAAGTGCAGACTCCTCCCAGTCCACTTTGCTCAGTCTTAGTCAGAGCCGGGGGACTGACTGCTGCTGTCTTTTGTTGACTGATTTAATCGGCAGCACATTACACGTAGGTCCAAAAACCGTGCCACTTAATTATTTTCAACTATTTCTTGATTGATTCTTACACGCATATATGCGAAGTTGCCATTCCGGTTTCCCGGAATTACAGAATTACAATTGCTCTGTCTAATTTTTAACTTTTGTATTTTACTTTTGTTTATAATCTGTGTTTTGTCTATTGTTCGGTGTCCTTGAGTGTTTAGAAAGGCGCCTACAAATAAATAGAATGTATTATTATTATTATTAATCTTTCTATACATGATGCTAGCAGTGTTTAGTACTGTATTGAATTTTACAAATGAGGGAACTGCTTGGTCAGTCAAGCTTTATTACCTTGCTAGAAGCGCCATATTATCCAATATGCCACATATGTTAAATAAATATATTGTTGAGTCTTTACCTCATTTACTTAGTATTTTATTCCAAGTTATCATGACAGGTTTCTGTTTTTCCACCTTTGATTTAACCAACATGGTTTGCTACACAGCATTATTGTATATGTGGTGCTTTCCTGATTGCATAATGATAAAGCAGAATTTACTCATCCTGTGTCAAATGGCAGGCAGGACATTGGTGCAGGGATTACCTCACCACTTCAGGGCTGTGGATTCACTTAATGCCTAGTCCCTTGTCTCTCTCTAGATTTTGCACATTTTTCTCATGTTAGTGTGGTGTTCTGTTGAGAATCTGGTTACCTCCTAAATTACAATAATGTGCATGTTACACTGACTTATGCCAGTAATGCGACGAGGATTGTGCTTTTCAATAAACAAGCATGCGCCTAGAGTCTATTCCTGCCTTACTGTACACCATCCTATCTAAAATCATCAAGATAAGACACTTTTTAAAATGAGTTGTTTTTTTTTCTTTCAGACTTGTCTACGGAACGATGAAGCGTATGTGGAAGATTCACTCTCAGTTCATAGTGATGACCGATTGTCTGAGGCCAGCTGGAACCTGTTGAACAGAAGGACACAGAGGTTGGATTTTCTTTTTACATATTTACATATTTTCTTTTTGGATGAAAGTTGTGCAACACTACCTCAGCTGTTAAAGAGCACCCTCTACCTTCAGTTCTTGTCATTATTTGTTACTTTTGAATCAAGAGACTTTAATTGACATGAACATCCTTGAGAAATAACCTTCTAATAA
>NW_024386224.1:0-25283 GCF_016835505.1 Polypterus senegalus | reverse complement strand
TGACTTCTTTAGAATTCATTTTAATTGACTTGTTTTGTAGGACTTGTTCTCCTGAATTTCCTCATTGTTCCACTGAATTGCTTCATTTCTTTTTAAAAGTACCAACATTAATGCCTAAAAATTTAACTTGTAAGATAGTACAAAGTTAACCAGCAATAGAGTGCGAAATTCAAAGATGAGCTCAAGTTAGTCCCAAGGATTAACGAAAAAGTAAATCTCAAGCAATGAAGTTTCAATTTGCATGTACAGTTTTGTTGAATCAGTACCAAAAATGGATTTTGTTAGTAATGAAATACAAAACTCTCTTCTGGTTTACCTGTGTTTTTCAGCGTATACAGGTGGTCACCTACACCCTAAGCTTCAGGCCATACTTTGTTTTTTTTTTAAAGGAAAAGCCATCACTGTAAAATTTTTCGTTGTAACTTTACAGTAAAATACTGGCAGCTGAGTTGCCAGCCACTTACTGTACTTTTACAGTAAAGCTGCTGTAGTTAACATTTACAGTATTACACTGTAATTTCATAATACAGTATGATACTGTAATATAATTGTACAATACTGTATTATGTAATCACAGTGTAAAACTGTAAATGTTAATTACAGCAGCTTCACTGTCAACATACAGTAAGTGGCAGGCAACTCTACTGCCAGTATTTTACTGTAAAATTACATGAGAAAATGTTAGGACTGTATTTTCTATAGTTATGTATTGTATTTTTACATTGGTCATGCTGTGAATACCATTTTATAGTGTCACTACAGCATTGATAAGGACAAACAAATAATAAAAACAAATAATAATAATAATAATAATACATTTTATTTATATAGCGCCTTTCCCATGCTCAAGGCACTTACAGAATATAAGAAAGAACGGCAGGGTATACAGTATATAGCATAGTACAAACAAATAAATAAATAAGAAGATTAAGACAGTAAATTCAGAGAAAGCCTAACAGACAACAGAATTGATGGTCTGCACACACACACACAGGTTACATGAGCATCTTGACAGAGAGGTAAACTGAGAGAAGGGAATGAAGTCAAGTAGAGCTAAAAGCCTTCCTGAACAGATGAGTTTTAAGTTGTTTTTAAAAGAATTCATGGAGTCAGCTGACCTGATTAATTTCGGTAGGTCATTCCAGAGTCTGGGCTATACAGCTGAAGGCCCTGTCACCCATGGAGTGTAGATTAGTGTGGGGCACAACAAGATTGCCAGAATCAGAGGACCTTAGTGGGCGGCAGGCACATAGTGATGGAGAAGGTCACTGATGTAGTTTGGCGAGGTTATTTAAGGCTTTGTAGGTTATTAGTAGGATTTTATATTCGATTCTGTAAGACACAGGGAGCCAGTGAAGACGGAGCAGGATGGGTGTGATGTGCTCGCTGCTGCTGGTTCGAGTCAGGACTCTTGCAGCTGAGTTTTGAATAAGCTGGAGCTGTGATATAAGATTAGAAGGGCACCTGCCAGCAGAGTTACAATAATCTATGCGGGATGTGATAAAAGCATGGACAAGTTTCTCAGCATTAGAAAAGGAAGGAAGGAGCGAACACGGATATGTTACGGAGGTGAAAGTAAGAAAGTTTCTTAATGTGATTTATGTGGTGGAGTAAGAAAGGGAGGAATCAAAAATGACACCAAGATTCTTTTGCAGTAGAGGCAGGTCTTATGAGATCACCACCAAGATGGACTGGGAAGGAGCTCATTTTATTAAGTTGCATTTTAGTCCCAATTTGCAGGAGTTTAGTTTTGTTGCAGTTTAATTTTAAAGAGTTCTGCTCCATCCAGGTTTTAATTTCACTAAGGCAGGTTGTGAGCTGAGAAAGCTCTGATGAAGTTCCACTTTTAACATTGAAGTAGAGTTGAGTATCATCTGCATAAAATGATAGCCCAGTCCATAGCTACGAATAATATGGCCAAGGGAAGCATATAAATACAGAAGAGAAGAGGGCCAGGACAGAGCCCTGAGGAACTCCTTGTGTGACTGGCGCGAGCTGGATCTGCTGTTGCCAAGACTAACAAACTCTTGCCTATCAGTCAGATAGGACTTGAACCACTGGAGGGCAGTGCCAGAGATACCCAGCATGTTCTCCATTCTGACAGTAGAATGTCATGTCTGACAGTGTCAAATGCTGCACTGAGGTCTAACAGAATTAATATGCTGGTTTGTCCAGAGTCTGCTGCCATAAGCAATCATTGGTTACCCGTAGCAGAGCAGTTTCACAGCTGTGCTGCACCCTGAAACCAGACTGAAAGGGTTCCATCAAATTATTAGAGTTAAGTAATTGGTGAGCTGGGAAGCTACAACACGCTCAAGAGCTTTTGACAGGAAAGGTAAGTGGGAAATAGGCGGAAATTGTTAAGATTGTCAGCATCAAGACCAGACTTTTTAACATTGGGGTTACAGAAGCGATTTTAAAAGTGAGCGCACAGAGCCAGTGTCAAGGGATGAGTTTATTATTGTTGTAACAGTCGGGATTATGGCATGAAGGCAGGATTTAAGTAGTGTGCTGGGGATGGGGTCCAGTACACAAGTAGTGGCCTCATCTTACAAAGCAGGTTATTAACAAAGCAGATGTGACTGGTGAGAACTTAGAGAAGGAGCTGGATGGAGTGGGAAAACAGGGAGAGATATAAACAGATGATGTATTTATGTTAGTTGAATTATTTAGATCTTTAATTTTGTTACGGAAAAGTGGAGGAAATCCTCACAGACTTCAGTAGAAGAGGTAGTTGGGCCAGATGCAGGTTCGAGTAGTTTATTAACTACAGAAAACAAAACCCTTGGGTTATCGTGGCCACTTTCTATTATTCTGCCATAGTGGGTGTTCTTAGCAGCAGTTAGTGCTTCTCTGTAAGCTCTTTGGTGGTCAGAGAAAGCCTGGATGTGCACAGTGAGGCCAGTCTTACGTGACATTCTCTCAAGGCGTCGCCAGCTGCTTTCATAGATCGCAATTCTGAGTTATACCAAGGAGCTGAACGTTTAAAGGAAACCTCCTTATGTTTTAAAGGAGCTGTTTTATCTAATGCTGAATGAAGGGCTGAGTTATAGTGGTCAACAAGACTATCTAGTGTTGACGGAATAGGTGCAGACAGTAAAAGATCAGAAATGGATCCAGAAAGGATAGAGGGACAGATATTTTTAAGGTTTCTGTAAGAAATTTGTCGTTTACAGGTAAGAGGAGGTAAAGGCAGTGAGACAGTAAAAAATACTGCTTTATGGTCAGAGAGTCCCAAATCAGTGCTGTAAATATTGGCAACAGATAGTCCAGAAGTGCAGATCAGATCCAATATATGACCACCAGAGTGGGTGGGAAAATCAACATGTTGTGTCAAGTCAAAACAGTCCAGTAAGGATAGGAATTCATTTCTCAGTTTAGATGTAGTAATGTCAATATGGATGTTGAAATCACCAAGAAGGATAATTCTCTGAGAGTAAGAGCTTAGGTGGGTTAAAAGTTCAATCAGATCAGATAAGAAGGATGCATTGTATTTTGGGGGACGATAAAGAACAATGAGTGAGACAGGACCTGTTTCCGTTATTAGTTTAAGAGCCAGGCACTCAAAAGACAGTGGACAGTCAATTGGGATTCGTTTGATATTTAAGTCTGCTCTGATAATTACCGCTAGCCCACCTCCTTGTCTAGAGCTGCGAGGTTCTGTATGGAAAGTGAAACCAGGTGGAGTCGCCTCCGTGAGAGACGTCAATTCGTTTGGTTTTTGCCAAGTCTCCGTTAAACACAGTATATCAAGTTTGGTGTCAGTGATGAGTTCTGACAGCACCAATGCTTTGCCATTAAGAGATCTTGAGTTAAACAGAGCAATATTAGTTAATGAGGCATCTTTTTGCACAGAGCTGTGATCAGGGTTTATTTCCACAAATGTAAATTTGGCACACTGACACTTGTATTTCCAGAGCCATGAGAAGGAATGCTTATTCCTGAGCAAATGCTGCCGGTTGTCTTTTCATTCGCACCCCGGCGGTGGCGGCGACCTGACCCGCGATGTATATATTTCGGGCGCTGTAAAATACCGGCGTCTTTTAGGATGTTCCAATCAGACCATTTGCTCTGGACAAACTGTTTAATAAGAAGGAGTTTGTCATGAGAGTATTTTAGCATGATACTTGGCAATACTTATCTGAAAAGCAGTGGAGAAGCAGCACAGCATAGCGGAACCATTTGGATTAGATGAGATGAACGGCGATAGCTAAGCGATAGCAAAGCAGCAGAAAGCATAGCAGGAGGAGGTAGCAGGATTTGCAGGTTCCAATACACAGCCACAAACAATAACGCTTGATAATTTCATGCGTGATCGCCCCGGAGCCATAAGCCAGGTTAATATGAGCATTTGAAACATTCCAATAAACATTTATTTTTATGGTCTTGATTAGCTTTTTACATTACCAGTTTTTTTAATTGTTAGCAGGCTTCCATTATTTCAGATAAACACAAATGGTTGCAACAGAGGTGGGAAACACTGGCAATAAACATAGTGCAGCATTCAGTACTAAATTTAAAAGTAGCACCAATGTTGACTTTCACATTAAAATAGAATATGAACACCATGTTAGAGAAAAATTGCCTAAACTGTCAAAATTAAAAGTGAACAAAGTGGTCTTGGATGAACTCAGACCAAATTCTGTTTAAAGTCCATTATCTTACAAAGTGGTTAGGAAAAATGAGGGTTTACTGTGTTCTTCTTGTTATGGACTGCTTGGCTAGTCTTCTTGGATGTAGCTTTTCCTTGATTGGCCTTGAACATGTGTTCAGGGTTGATGTCAATATATCATCTAAATGACAAAAAGAAAGAAAAACACATGTACTTAATAATTTATAAAATAAAAAAAAACATTCACTTTGTCATGACTACAATGGTTCCTCTTGAGGTTCATGGGGGAAAGTGAATCTATAACACATCTTCAAAACAATTTCTTAGTTCCTCCACGCTCAACAATTTGCATTCTCTAAAAAAGATTCAAGTACATAACTGAATTTGCCAATATTTACTTTTAACCGATTTAATTTATAGAAAAAATATCATGGTGTGTGTCAGGGTGGTTAATAGTGCGTCACAAAAGTTTAATAGGGTATGAGAAGGAGAATAAGCTTACTGTATGTCTAAGAGGAGTGTGCAAACATTTTACAGGCAGTGTGTAATAAAGTCTGATGGAAGTTTAAGTCAGTTTTAATGAAAATGTATGTATGGAAAATAAGCAAATGTTTTACCTTTGAACAAAATCAAAGGTGCTTGCAGTCTCTTCCTATATTGGAGGTTGAAATCATAACATGAAGCAAACACAGCAGCACGGCCACAGACAAAGCTGAGTTGTGTTCCCTCACATACAATGTGACCTTTACATCATGTGCTCACCATCCACTGCTGGTTGCTTAGAGTTTGACCTGAAAATAAAAATTACAAAATGACATTCATTAAAGAGTCCTCTGAAACATGAGAAACTTTTATCAGGTACAATTAGATATCTGCACTATTATGTCTACATACCAAGAATTATAATTCAAGGACTGTCAGGCAAGTTGAGTGTTCCTTGGACATCTGCTGAAGTGGCAAATGCCTGAAGTAAAAAAAAAAATTGACACAACATTCAAGCAGACATTACAACATATAGGTCGCGCATGCAATCATACATATGATTTTCAAAAAATATTTAACTCACATCTGCTTGAAGTGTGAGTCCATCCATTTTCTGACTGAGGAGCCTGAGGAGCTCATTTGTGGTGAATTTTGAGGAGTCCTAGGTCAAACTAATTACTGAACCAAAATGCTGCTTCTTTGTTCTGAAAAATGTAATGAAATATCAGTTCAAGAGTGTCACAACAAACAATGCACAACATAATTAGCTTATTGTCTGACTTACCATGATCTTTCCGGGTGCTGAACAGTTTGGCACTGGACAGGTTGTATGAACTCTTAAAAAGTCCTCTTCTTTCACGTACATTAAATCTTTTACTCCTCAGCCTACACATTTCTCAACTGACTGATTGAGTGGCTCGTCAGGAAGGCTTGGTATTACTCACAGCAAGGTTTGCTTAATCTCTTTTTGTAACTCAGACATCATTCTAGTAATGGAAAAGAATGACAAAGGACCATTACAGTCAGACCACACAAAGCAGGCAGATTTTGATTAATGCATAAGTGACCCAAATTTTGTGATGTCAATCAGCGAACTCCCTGGTCTACAAGAAAGTCATTTCTTTGTGACAACATGTACTGTACATTGGAATTGCTGTGAATGAGAATCGACTGAATTTTCCCAGATACAACACCTTCATCATTTCTGTCCAGAACAACATGCATGTTCTTTATGTAAAGTGTTTCCTGACTGGAATATTTGACAGTCACAATATCTGCAAAAGTTGCTACTCCTACTAAAATTTGCAACAGATCCACCAATGTAGTGTGAGCTGAGACTGTCTCCTGCTCTGGCACTTGACCCAAGTATTTAAAATCCTGCACAACTAAACTAACGGCATGTGGTCAATGCTTGACCAACAGAAAAGTAACGGGATTGCATGCATGACACAAACAGCAAGAATCTCAGCTTTTTTTTTCTTGATCCAAGTCAATTGGCAACTTCAAAGGCAACTTGATATAAGAATAAACGATTCTGAATCAGTATTAACACACTGTTCTCAAAAATGTATCTGCCATTGGAAAAATCAGAGAATATATTTTGTTCTGATTTCAGCTTTTGTTTCCTTATATTGTTTCCTGAATAATAAAACAGTGCTTCTAAAGTTTGTTTAATAGGAGTGTACTGAGAAAAGTTTTCCTTAGCGTAATTCATTTTTCTAAGGTAGATGGATACATGATCTATAAAATAACAGGAACATAAATATAAATTTTAATGTGCTGAAAAAACGGCAATATTGTTTCAAAATCATGATCACAAAATTGATGCTGCATCATTTTAGGTCAGTTGGTTAATCAATTTAAGTCAGAAAAATATGCAACAACTCATTGCTTTAAGCAATAGCTAAGCTGCCACAACTGCTTTGACTAATTTTAAAGTTTACTGAGTTAAGAGTTTGGAACTTGTGTACTTTGTGCAAAACCACTTTGTCCTTATATTTAAAATGATAGTGCACGGTAACATCTGTTATTTTATAATGCCAGGATGTCTAACTGACATTTTACTTTAGAATGAATGTATGTGGTCTAATGACACACTGACCAAAAACGTATATGCAGAGTACTTTGTGATAATTTAAAAATAAAGATATTGTTTAAACATTAACTGGACAAAATGACTTTCCACTACAAGCAGGGCAAAGTGGTTGTGTGGGCTATACAGGCTATTCGATACTTTAAGTACAAACTAACTAATAAAGTTATGCAATTATACACTGTGGAGCCGACCCGGACACAGACAGGCGGACATGTTGTTCTTCACCACCACACGTTTATTATTTACAAAATATATACAATAAATGGTCACTCAGACCCAGAATAGTCCAAATAGTGCACAAACCCCAAACACACACAGTCCTGGCCGCAATATGCCTTTCTTCGGGCCGCCTCCCTCTCTCTTCTCTTCTCTTGCCTTGCCTTGCTTTGCCTTGCCTTGCCTTGCCTTGCCTTGCCTTGTCCTGCCTCCACCCGACTCCAGCGCTGAATGAATGGAGACGGCCCCTTTTAAACAGTCCCCGGATGAGCACCAGGTGTTCCCAGCATTCCTCCCTTGGCCGCCCAGCGTGCGGAAGTCCGCTGTCCTCCCGGCAGCTCTCCGGGTGCCGTCCTAAATCTTCCCCAGTAGTTCCTGGTGTGGCGGAAGTGCTGGGGTAACATATTCCCAATGCATTGGGGCGCCTCCTGGCGGTGACCACGGGCCCCTACAGGGTGGAGCTTCCATGCCCTGTACCTGTGGCCCCAGAACAACCAGGAAGGCGGCCCCACGTGATCCAGGGTGGGCTTTGACCCTCTTCCGGTCCATCATGGCGTCCCGGCCGGGTCGTTGCCCCTGGCATCCCTGACAACACACATACAAACACAAATGCAGAGGATGTGAAATGATTGTCAAATAAATAACTAACGAACTCACTCACATAGACAAAAAAAAAAATGTACAAAAAATAAAAGAGACAGAGGCTCACCAAGTTAAAACGGCAATGAATTGTTTCTGGAACTTTCAATTCTCCCGCCTCACACGCTGTTCCCGGTCTCACTAAACAATGGAAAGTGCAGAGCGAATAATATTAAAAATAAATGAACAGAATAGGCGGAGTGATAAAAAGATAAATAAATATAAGCTATAACATAATTAACAGGACGTAAGAGAAGTTCTAAAAGTTCTAACGTGGTTTTCTGAACTAAAACCTCTGCTCAGGTTGCACCGCTCTTACTTCCTCGTTCAAACCAATCCCAGAATGCCTTGCCTGTACAGTATGCTACTGTATCTTAACTAGATTACAGTATGTTACTGTATTTTTTTATATATTACTGTATTAAGTTTTGAAAACAGCTCTTTGCTGTAGATGTACAGCCATTCTTTAAAATATTACAGCATGTTACTGTGTAAACAAATTACAGGAAAATACTGTAGGAAACTCGCTGTAAATTTACAGCAATCCTTTACAGTGCACATGTAAATAAAATGATGGCAAACCGAATGAAAAAATGTAGATTTATTCTTAAGAAAATGTTTGCTGATCCAACAACCTGCCACTTGCTCTCTAACAGCCCAGCCTCAGGTTACATTTCATCAGTAAAGAGTGCCGCACTCCCAGCGCCTCACATCATGAATTTATTTGGATTCTTCTATATTCATTTACTGTAACATATTGTTCATTAACAAAAATCAACATCTGTATCTGTGTGTGTCACAGTCATTGAAGCGGCAGGCCTTACTGCTCCAGAGAGCCGTTTTAGCTTCAGGCCTAGTGAAGTTTGCACATTCTTTCTGTTTTGTGTGGGTCTTCTCCTGGCCCTCCTCCCACATACCTGGCAACTACTATAAAGCACTCAGTGACTCAGAACTGATTGTGCCTGAGTGAGTCACTCGACAGTATCCTTCCTACCTTACACCTAAATCTACCAAAACAGGTGCTGTCACTCTGAAGGATGGTAACTTTAAGAGCACGCTTTGGTTTTTGCTTTCAGCCAATCTTAAGCAGGCAGTGGTACGGTAATGCTAGGCAGCATAATGAATGTTTTGTGGAATGAATGAATAGGTGCCCAATGGCAAACCCTATGGAATGATGATCAAAAATGAGCTTTTGAAGCTATACACAATGCAAAGAATAAATGAAACAAGCAGCATAACATAGAGTTTTGAGGAGAAAATAGCCAGTGATGAGTTTGAGCTTTAGTACATGGAAATGAATAGATCGATAGTTTCTACCTTTCTCTTTAGTGTAATTTTTAACAAATTTTTAATAATAATAGCAGTTTGGTAAATATAAAAGAAATAATACATGCTTTTTACATACAGAATACTGAATCATGGCAGGACAGGCATTGTGGTGAAATGTTCTGCCTCTTAGCTATTAGCAATTTGCAATCAAATGCATGCCCGTTTAATGCCTGTGTGGAGTTTACCCAGTTTTCCTGTCTTTGCTTGGGTAGCCTGGCTTCATTAGGCTATTTTCATTTTTAAATTCTTTCATTTTAGCCATTAATGAACCTGTTTAAGCAGGTTTAAGCAGGTTCAAGGTGGTGCACTGAGTATCTGTCCTGAAAGCTTTTCATGCAATGAAAGCAGAACACCAAAATAGGTTGCAGTCCATTGCAGACATACACTCAGTCAGAACAGAGTCGAAAATGAATATCTTTGGTAATGTAGGTGGAAATTTATAAAACCTGGAGAAACGGTAACATAAACACTATGAGTATGTGACCTGCTCCTCAGCAGAGCGGCAACATCAGTGAGACTAGAGCTGTAGGGCAGTCGTGTCATCCACTGTGCCATCATTACTTAATAGAGAGTCATGGTATCAATACTGTCACAGCATACAACATGTTACCATTCTCCAGCATAACACTGCTGTCTTCCTTGTTGGAAGTAACTAGCTTACCTTCATTAGGCAGGCAGCGTGGTGCAGTGGTTAAGGCTTTGGACTCTATACCCCGAGGTTGTGCAAATCCCACTACTGACACTCTATGACCACAAGCAAGTCACTTCACTTACCTGTGCTCTAATTGGAAACACACAAGAAAAATAACCAATTGTATCTCAGATGCTGTAAATTGCCATGGATGAAGGCATCGGCCAGAATAAGTAGGAAGATAAATAGCCAATGCTGGCATTTAGTTGGAAACAGAATTGTGTCCACATGATTGTCTGTTGGCATACAGTGGTGCTTGAATGTTAGTGAACCCTTCAGAATTCTCCATATACCTAAATAAATATGATTTTAAACATCATCAGATTTTCACACAAGTCCTAAAAGTAGATATGGAGATCCCAGCTAAACACATGAGACAAAAATATGACTCTTGGTCATTTTTACTTTCCCGTATATGAAACATTTATAGGGAAAGTATTGCAATTGTCCAAAAAATCAATGTCAGGATTTTGATGAATCTCAACGTTTTAGACCTCCCTGACTTTCTTGTATACAAAGTATAGGGAAAATATTGAAATCCTACAATAATTCCATTTCAAGATTTTGGTGAATCTCAACATTTTAGACCTCCCTGAGTCAGAAAATGCCATTTTTACTTTCTCGTATATGAAGTGTACGCAAAGAATTGTAATCATCCAAAAATAAGATGTCAAGATTTTGATGAATCTCGACGTTTTAGACCTCTCTGACTTCCTCATATATGGAGTATAGGGAAAGTACTGGAATCCTTAAAAAAATCCATTTTGAGATTTTGATGAACAACAACATTTTAGATCTCCCTGAGTCCGAAAATACCATTTTGGAATTATGTCTGTGTTTGTGTATGTAAACACGATAACCTGAATATGATTTCACTTAGGTTAACCAAATTTTGCATACAAGTATTAGGTACAAAATGTAGGTTTTTATCAACTTTTGAGCTATTTCTGCTAACCAGAAGTAGTACTTTACCTTTTATTCATGCAGCTGCAGCATCTGATTTATTCAGCTTTAATTTTATAATAATTGTTGATGGTTATTTAATGTACCTAATAAAAAAATATAATCATTGTCTTGCGGTTTACTCCTCAAATATCCATCGCCATATCTGAGTATACGAGAAAATCTAGGGTAGACCACTCCTGATTTTTTCATTGAGGAAAATCACCCAGTATTACATATCCATGAGTGGCAAAAGTATATGAACCTAACAGGTAATTTGAAGGTGAGGTTAGAGTCAGGTGTTGTCAGTCATTGTCATGGTGATCGGTCAATGTAATGACAATCAGGTGTGAATGGGCACCTCATTTGTATTACAAGAGCAAGGTTCTATCAAGGGCTTCATCTTTAAACCAGTTTGTGTAGTATCAGTGTGTCATGCCACAGACAAAGGACATTTCAGAGGACCTCAGAAAAAGAATTGTTCATGCTTATCATGCTGGGAGAGGCTTAGACTGCACTATTGTTACTCTCCCCAGAAGGGCAAGGTGTGTCACTGTCCACGATGTCACAAAAGATCCAAGGATAACTTCTATGCAACTAATAGCCTCTCTCACATTGTTTAGTAGTAATTTTAATCAGCCCACCATTAATAGAACACTGAGAAACAGTGGTGTGCATGACAGGGTTGCAAGGAGAAAGCCACTGCTTTCCCAAAAAAAAAACCCAACATTGCTTCCCATCTCCAATTTTCAGAAGACCATGTGGACAAGCCTGAAATCTATTGGAGTAATGTTTTATGGAAAAGATGAGACCAAAATAGAACTTTTTCGTTAAATAACAACCATTATATTTGGAGATAGAAAATCACTGCATTCCAGCATGAGAACTTCATCCTATTGACCGCTTTGGTGGTGCAACGGTATCAGTTGTTGACTGGTAATCAAACTTCATGGGTTTGACCCCAGACGAGTCCATTTTGAGAAGTGAGCTGCTCTTATTCTTACTATCTTAGAATAAAACATACATTTGATTTCAGTCTGTAATAGCCGGTGTAAATTTATTGTGAATTTGTCCTTGGGGATTAATAAAGTATCTATCTATCTATCTATCTATCTATCTATCTATCTATCTATCTATCTATCTATCTATCTATCTATCTATCTATCTATCTATCTATCTATCTATCATTGAAACGTGATGGTGGTGGTATCATGCTTTGGACCTGTTTTTCTGCATCTATACTAGGCCAGGACAGCTTGCCATTGTAGACAGGAGAATGAATTCTGAATTATATCAGTAAATTCTAAGGGAAAATGTTAGGACTACATCTCAAAAGAAACTGTATCATGGAGCAAGACAACGACCCTAAGCACATAAGTCATTCTACCAAAAAGTGGTTGAAGAAGAATAAAATAAAGGTTTTGGAATGGTCAAGTCAAAATCTTGACCTTAACCCAATAGAAATGTTGTGGAAAAACCTGCAGCATGCATTTCATTTGAGATAACGCAGCAACATCCCTGAGATGAGGCAATTCTGTAGAGAGGAATTGGCTAAATTTCCTCCAATCTGATGTATGGGACTGATCAAGACCTGCTGGAAACATTTAGTTGTGGTTTTTGCTGTAAAGGGGTCACACCAAATACTAGAAGTAAAGGTTCACATACTTTTGCCATTCACCGATTGACCAAGTATGATATTTTTGTCTCATTTGTTCAATGGTGTTCTCTTCACCTAATTTGAGGACAAGTTTGCAAATATGACGATGTTCTAGGTCTCCTTTATGAAGTAACTAGACATTAAGCCTGTTACAATAACGGGCGCTAGAACAGTAGTGCCTAAACATTTGTATGAACAGTCTATATTAAATGGCAAGGGACCTTGTATGTGGCTGTAATATGTGTCACTGTATTGTATGCCTTTAATTTTCTCTCTCAGTAATACTGGTTTGTATTTCCGTAAAA
Organism: Polypterus senegalus; assembly: GCF_016835505.1. Taxonomy (NCBI): domain Eukaryota; kingdom Metazoa; phylum Chordata; class Cladistia; order Polypteriformes; family Polypteridae; genus Polypterus; species Polypterus senegalus. The sequence goes on along the minus strand of NW_024386224.1, from coordinate 12,314 downwards.
TGCCTGTAATTTTCCCTGACAGTAATACAGTGGGACCGAAGTAATTTCCCCCATAGGATTGTATGTAAATACAATTAATCCATTCCAGACCGCATGAACTGTATGTAAATATATATTTTTTAAGATTTTAAGCACAAAAATATAGTTAATTATACCATTGAATGCACAGCGTAGTAGTAAACGAAACCTTGAACAACAGAGAAAACTAACACTGTAAGAGTTCGCGCTACAGCCTTACGACCCGCTCACTAAAAACACCTTTTTTAATGAGTTTTAAGCACAGGGAAAAAAATGAACATTTGAAAAATCCGTAATTTAGTAAACCACCAAGAAAAGTAACATTGCAACAATGCACGCGTGCGCCTGTGTGTGTGTGTGTCTGTCTGTCTCTGTCGCGGGCCTGCGCGTGTGTGTGTGTGCGGGCGGGTGTACGTGTGTGTCTATCTCTGTGGTGGGCCTGCGTGCGTGCGTGCGTGTCTTTCTCTGTCACGGGCCTGCCTGCCTGCCTGCGTGCGTGTGCATGTGTGCATGTCTGTATCTCGCGCGGGCCTGCGTGCGTGTGTGTGCGTGCATGTCTGTCCCCCATGCGGGCCTGCCTGTGTGTGTGTGTAAGTGTGTCTCTCGCATGCGTGCATGCATGTGTGTGTGTGTGCGTGCATGTCTGTCTCTCACGCGGGCCTGCGTGCGTGCGTGTCTGTCTCTCGGGCAGGCCTGCGTGTCTGTCTGTCTGTCTCTCACGCGCACGCACCTGTGTGTGTCACCCTCTCTCTCTCTCTCTGCACACACAGGGAATGCACAGGAAGAGACTGAACACGTGCCGTGTGGCCCCGCGCATGCGCACTTCACCAGAAGACACACACACATGGACACCTGGATGCACACAGGGGTTTTATTAAAGAGGATATGGAAAATTCTGAGGGGTTCACTAACTTTCAAGCACCTCTGTAGGTGAGATACTTTACTGAAGAGGCAAGTTTAACTTTATTTAATTCCTTATTCATCTCAGCCTGCTTCACCAATGAACTTTCCTCACCAGCAACATATTGTTTGTAAACTGCTACACAAATGGCATACTTACAAAACTAAACCTTAAACCAGTGGTTCTCATGTTCAGTCCTGAGTGTGGATCCCAATGTGGTGACAGGGTCATTGTACTGTAAAAATGGCACCACCCTTTGGATGAGATATAAAAATGAGGCCCTGAGTCTCTATGGCCATAACAAATCCCTGGGCATCTTTCATGAAGAGCAGGGTGAATCCTGGTATCCTGGCTAAATTACTCACTGCAAACTTGTTTTTTCTGCCCCACTAATCATTCCCTGTCTTTAACTGGCTTATTGTCTCTCACCATTGCCCCATCTAATAGCAAATGTCTGGTGAGCACACTGGCGCAAAAATGGCTGCTGTCCTCTCATCCAGATGGATAGTGGTTGAAGTGGCACCACACTCGCTATGTAAAAGCACTTTAAGAAGTGAGAAAAGCGCTATATAAATGTAAAGAATTATTATTAACACTGCTTTACAAAAACCATATGAAATGACATACAACAGAGACATATGCATTGCACTTGTCATTCCAGCAGACAGCGCTTCACAGACATTAGTAGTAATGCATTTTATTAATGAAAATGTTTGTGATATGGCTTTTGTTGGAATGCCCTTTATTACTGATATGCATCACAAAGTACATTCCTATGGACAGAGCACTGCAAACGTTAACACTGCGGTCTACATTAATTAGTTAAATTTGAACCCATCTTCGACAGGTAACACAGATTGAGAGTCATTACTGGCATAAAAAATAGAAAATTAAAAAAAAAAACTAAATGCTAAAAAACAAAAAATAATTATTTTGCACATAGATTCCTACTTTGTACAGTTAGGAATTTAGCATGCCCAGTTATTCATTTCTGGATTAATACAAAAAACATAAACTGGAAGAAAAGCTTACGTAATTAAAGTAGGAGTCCAATTAAAAGAAGAAAATGTTTGGGATGAACACTTGCAGTTTCAGGGGAGATCCAGGAATGAATTTGACTGCCTTAAACTGTAATAATATGATTTTTTTTTAACTCTTTCCTTTTAGTTCTTTGTGTTTAATAAATTCTTCCATGTTTAATATCCAATATTCTGCCCAAACGTTCTTTCAGTCTGTTTTTCTTTTCTTGTCTTTGCTTTTCTTTTTTCTAGTGTTCAGTTTCTTTATCTTGCTCATGGCTTATCACCAATGTTACTCCTGCCAATAATCTAAGGGCTTCAATCTTGTATTACCTCATTACATTGCTGCAACATTTTTATAGTTAACTAGCTGATTACCCAGTGGCTTCGCTCACTGAGTGCAAGGGAAAAAAATAAAATGTAGTATTTATAAAATAAGTTATTAAGTAGTAAAACATTTTGATAAAAGAATTTGAACATATAAGAAGCGTATACATTATTAAAAAGTAAAACATTTCCATAAGAGAATTTGAATGGTATATAAGAAGTGTATAAATTATTAAACAGTAAAACATTAACATGTAAGAAGTAAAGATACATTGAGCAGTACTGGAGTGCTTTCGGGTAAAGTACATTTTAAAGGTGCTATAACACAACAGGTAAGTAGCACTAACAACAGCTTAAATGTATTTGCATCATCTCTCGGTAGCAGATCCCTTGTGAAAGGCGCCACATGACCGCTGTGGTATAGAAATAACATCCATCCATCCATCCATTTTCTAACCCGCTGAATCCGAATACAGGGTCATGGGGGTCTGCTGGAGCCAATCCCAGCCAACACAGGGCACAAGGCAGGAACCAATCCTGGGCAGGGTGCCAACCCACCGCAGTAGAAATAACATTTTCTATGCAATCCTGCAAATTTCTGCCAGACAACCTTGCACTACGTGCCTGTGATTTAAGAGAAAAATTATTCTGAGAAATGTGGAATCTGCCCTTCCGTGCTTAACGGGCAGAAGGTCCAAACAATTCCCAAGTCCAAAACTTAACATGAAGAGGTCGGTACATGTTCTTAGATGTAAACCCTCCATCTTCTTAAAAGAATTCATCACAAAAGCAACCTTGAATGTTGCGGGGTTTTAGTGACCTGAACCCACGTTAAGGGACAGTAAATAGTCGTGAAGCGCAATTTACAAAGAGAGTCCTGCTTCGATGGCGCCGATTACACTCATTCACAAAGATTTCCACTCTCCTAGGAGCCGATGGAGCACTCGAAGTGTCACAGACACTGCGAGAAGAGAGGACGCCACCCAAAACTACGAAGCTTTCAACCCGGCGGAGCAGCCCAACATTCTGTGCCTCCGAGCGTCCACTTTGTTCTTACAACCCCTCGCCACTGAAGGCGGTCTCGTCTTCACATTGCTTACAGTTCAGCGCAGTTAAAAAGTAGAAAGACGCAAAGCTGTTTTCCTCATCTCTTCTACTATCAAGTACTGCCAATTAAAAAAAAGTTATAATGTAGCAGTTTCTGTGACAGTCACGTGGACGAATAAATTAAACTTCTCTGTCAGAACGTGCCTGGCGGCAGACGGCTCAGTGCTGGAGTCCAGAGAAGAGGGCTGGGAGAGGGTGACGCGGGGCGCACTTCTATGGGATAGATCGGCGTGTTTGTGTTTACTTCTTTTCAATATCAGTAAAATAACTCTCACACAAATAATAAAAATTCATAAAGACGATATAAAAATGGTGTCTACATTAGTTCCTGTATTATAATATGTTCTGTGATCATACGTGATTTCCGTTTCGCGTGGTCATAATGTAATTTCCGTTTCAAACGTGAAAAGAATTTTATATATAGTATATAGATAAACATTTCAGATCAAGTCATTTTGCATTACCTTGTATCTGTCACTCTAGTATTTCATATTTTGTTTGACTCCAATAATATCATTTCTTTAGTCATTTTCAGATGAAATAAATAACTATGACATCCTTTGAGTTGAGTGAATCCATTTTCCCATAACACGTTTTCTGTGCCCTTCTCTTTCAGGGTCTGGGTTAAGGGCTTGGTTTTTTTGTTTGTTTTTTTATTATTATTTTTTTTATATATAAAGTATAACACAATGACAAAATGTTCTATGCACTTGCCCATCCTGGATCTTCACAGCTATTTCTTAAACCTGTCATACAATCTCATATTTTCTCAGGTGTTACATTGTTGTGCTGCTTCACTAGTAATATCCATGCATTTGTGAAACAAAATATTTTCCTTATCATATATTCTCTAAGGGGCTACATGGTGGTGCTGCCACCTCACAGTAATGAGACTAGGGTTCACATATCAGGTCCTCCCTGTGTGGAGTTTGTTTGTTTTCCCTGTGTCTGTACGGATTTTCTCCCACTATCCAAAGACATGCAGGTTAAGTGAATTGATGATATTAAACTGGCTCTAGTGTGTGTTTGGAGTGTGTGTTTGTGTGTTAACCCTGCCATGCACTGGCCCCCTGTCCAAAGTTTGTTCCTGCCTTGCATTCTATGCTAGATGAGGAAGGCTCCAGCTCCCCCCACAACCTTCTCTGGATTAAGAGGTTAGAAAATGACCTGGCGTATTCTTTATACTTTCATTTCTTATCCATACCAGTTATGTTTCTGAACCCATTTCCTTCTAAAAGTGTTCTTTGAGTTTAAAAGTGTTTATTCTATTTATTAAAAAAATATTTTCTTTTACTACTATTAATGCATTCATCCATTACCAGCTGCCATCATCAGAGTCCAGCTGCAGATGATGCACTCTGAAGCCTCAAACACATCAGCGACCTGAAACATTCTAATGTGTGTAAGATGACTTCTCCATCAGCAGTATTCTCTTTGGACTCTCCACACTCCCCCCCACTCACCCAGGGGAAAAGCCAGCTCCATAGTTTTAGACATGACAAACACCAGATAGTTCTCACTGCCATTACTCCAGTTTGGCCTTAAAGAGGACTGCAGTCAAAGAAAATTTCACACAAATTTGGAACTGACACTAAGTGGATGTGAATCCTATCCAGTAACCTGAGATGAAGACTGGACTCCTTTGGTACTGTGTCCCTTCAGAGAATCCTTGGGTACCACTGGTTCGACTTTGTGTTAGATGAGCAGTTGCTCACAGAGTCCCAAATGAGGCACATCACCTGCATTGTGAGGGAGCGGCAGTTACGGCACTATAGCCATGTGGCGCGATTTCCCAAGTGCCTGGACCAGGCCAAGGAGATACCTTCATAACACCTGGCCATAGCAGATACATAGTCATTTTTGGAGGGTGGAACTGGACGTATCTGTCTGGGGGGTTGCCAACCAGGATCCCAAATCAGGACCCGAGCACATCCAGTTTGAGGTATTTAATAGTGGCAGGAATGCCAATCCTGCCACCAACCGCCAAGTATTTGGATGGATGTGCATGAAAAATATGTCCAGGTTAAATGTTCTGGGTATAGAAACTTCTCTTCACTGGATAGGTAAAAATTGCACAAAACTTTTTGATTTTAAAATAGAAAGTCAAAAATCCAATTCTGAAATAGAAAATGACTCATAGTAATAGTCTTGCCAAATGGAGTTTATATTTCTTTTTGTTTCTTTTTCAAATTGGGAAAATAAATATGACAAACAAGACGAAACATGTCTCCTTAGCAGGTATAAAACAAAAGCATTCCAAGAGATTTTTCCAAGGTCAGTTAAGAGGACTTATGAAAAGTCATCAATACATTTTCTGAGCCTGCTTTTCTTCAGCTTCTGGGCTGCAGGGAGTCTGAGTCCAAATTGGCAGCACAGGATTCAAGGCAGGAAACAAACTCTGACACAGTGGCAGTGCATTACAGGGCACACTGAAGCGTACACCCACATGAGCCACTCTAGAACCACCAGCTAATGTAACCTGACAAGCACTTTATTATGTCAAAGAATATCAGACAGTTCCATTTGTCTGGAAAAGTAGGCCGATCTTTGTTTCAAGCATTGACCTTAAGATTTGGTGAACTTCCAAGTATTCAAGAATGACCATATGGCAGCGATTCTCAACCTTTAAGTATTTGCGACCAGAGTTTTAATAACAGTTTTAATCGCGCCCCTAACTTTTTGAAAGGAGCCCACTAATACCAATTTGTTCTTTTTAAATTAATGATATATCATAGATGCATATTTTATTATACCTACTTAACTTTTATCGACATTTATCTACCTCTATATTTATTTTTCTTGTATCAGAATGTAGTTTAAGTTCATTTGTTTTGGTTTCAATAGATGTATTTTTCATATTTTTGATTCTTGTTTTCTTTTTCTCACATCTTCACGCCCCCCTTTTTGTTACTTCGCGCCCCCGTAGGGGGGCCTGCTCCACAGTTTGAGAACCACTGCCATATGGTTTTTCTCCTTTATAGAATAATCTTTGAATGCAGACTTTCTTACTGATCATCATCTGTGAAGCTGAGATAGTCAAGCTGAGAGGGCAACTGGTGTGTGCATGACAAGTGTGGGTAAGCCTCTACTGTGGGTGGTATTCCTGTTTTATTGTAGGATGTTACTAAGCTGTTTACAAGGAGGGTCAGAGTCACCTCTATTTCTTGATGAGGCTGAGGTCATTTAGTGCATACAGGACACTCATATGATTTTTACCAGTCTGTAATGGCCAGTGTATGGTAGTGTGCTGGGGAAATGGTATTAGTGCTGGTGATACCAACAGACTAAATAAACTGAGGTCAGCTCAGTCTTGGGAGTCAGGTGAAAATCATTGGATGAAGTGGAGGTCACCCAAGAAGCTGCATACTACCTTGGACAATGGCTCTCATCCCCTCTGTGGGATCTTGGCTAAATAGAAGAGCACATTCAACAACAGACTGAGGGTAATGTGTTGGTCCAGGAGTGGTATGTGAGGCTGTTTCCATCCTCAGCCATCAGGTTCTATAATGAGTCCACCCATGGCTGTGCCCTCTGTGTTCTGAATGGTGCTGAGTTGGCTTAGCAGACATTTTAACAGACAATGGTGCCCTGTGAAATTTACTGTGCCAATGAATGACATCCTGTACTGTAAAATTGTAATTTATATATATATGCATAGTTCTAATCACTTCATACTTATTAACTACACTTTGTTTATTTACTTACAGGTAATTATTGGTACATATGTATTTATATGTGGTTAGTAATACTTAAGGTTATTATAATTCTAGATATATGTATTATGGATGACACAGCCATCATAGACCCCCAAATCCTGGACACAACTAACACAAAAACAGTCACAGGTTCTAATACAATGTATTTTTATTTTTTAAATACCTTCACAGGTCCTCTCAAACTGTTCCACAACACAGTACTTGCAGCAATTGCGAATCCTTCCTTCTTCTTCCAATTTCTTTACCTCGACACAACTGTTGTCCACACCTAAGTGAGGCAAGATGGCTCCTTTTATGTTAGACACAAGAGGATTTCTGATGTCATGACAGAGCATGGTGGAAGCACTTCAAGGTCATACGGAAGATCCCCAAAGTAGGGGGACCTTCTCCCAGCCAGCACTCTCTGGCAGCACCCAATAATACCAACAGGGTTGCCCTTCCAAACTATGTGTCCCATGAAACCCTGGAGATCCAAACTGTGACAGTAGCAGAATTGCACTGTCACATTTTGCCCTGGGAGATAAATTGTCCCCAATAACCAGCCCACCCCCACCCATCTGATTGCCTGACTGGGATAGGAATCTAGAACCATCTATTATGGTCAGTTGGCCAGGTAAGGCATCACTCTCCATCCCAGCCAGAATGCCAGTCGTCCAGCATTTACAGTATATTTCTGAAGCTTTCTTGGCTTTGGTTGTAATCATGCAATTCCCTTCAGGATTAATTAAGTTTCTGTCTACAGTCCTGTGAAAAGTAAATACACCCCATGAAAGATTTTTTTCTTTTTTTACCATATGTGAACATATCAAGATCTGACCTTCATGTAAACACTATCTTTAGAATAAAGAGATAATATTGGTTAAAAAAAAACTAAACAGATATACAATTTGCATCTGTGGAAAAAGTATGTGTTTCCTTGATTTTAATAACTGGTATTACTATCTTTAAGCATCTGGCAGTCTCTAGAATCGATTAGGAAAATTTTTTTATCCACTCCTAAATGCAGAATTCTTTTAAATGTGCAATTTTTGAGAGGTGCCTTGCATGCACAGTTCATTTCCAGTCCAGGGGAGTGCAGTCAGGAGAGGCTGGTGAGGTAGAGCCTCAGCTATCATCGTGAAAAGTAAAAAAAACTAATAATGATAGCATAAAATAAATTTTTGCACTGGCCTGTGCAATAAATTTGTTTTCTGTATGATTCAATAATTGTGATAATTTTTATAGTTAAAATCGCTGAATTTGCACATTTCCTGTTCAAGTAGAGGAGAGAAACGAGAGGTAGAGCGATGAGCCAAGTCTCACCTCGGACTGCGCTGTCCCTTACACACTGGGTTGATGCATGCAATTGGCACGTGCCTGTTGCTGTCCCCATCTATGTCGCCAATGTAATTGTTTGCAGACATGTTTATTATACACCCTGACTTTCCACAGTCTGGCTAATATCTTTAATGAATGTGTGTGACATATTTAGTCTTGCTGATCGGACATAAAAACACAGTGAAAAGGCACAAGTTGAGGCAGACAGTTCCGTGTTGCACCGAAGGGGATGAATGTGAGCCCAACAAGTGCTTGTTGCTGCTGTTCTTCTATGCAGAGGCTTTTGGTGCCAATAAGTTAGCAATATCAGAAAATCAAGTGCACTGCAGCAATCTGTTTATTTTTATTTTTTGTTCCGACTGACTGTCAAAATAGAAGATTAAGATTATTAAAACTAAAGGAAAATAAGGGAGGACTTTTAGAAGAAAGTGACAGAGATTTTCGTGCAGAAGGAAAGGTGCATGGACTTCATTTACAAATAAAGGTAAAACCATAAACGGTTTTCCATTTTATAAAAATAGAATCAGAAAAAACAAAATAAGGACTTATTACAATGTTCATCATACAGACCAATTTCACTTCTGAATAACGACGTTAAAATACTCTCTAAAATCATAGCTAGAAGGATGGAGAAAGTGCTCTCCTCTGTAATATCACAAGACCAAACTGGATTTATTAGGGGCCGGCACTTATCTTCAAATCTTCGACGCCTGTTTAATGTAATATACTCACCAACTAAATCAAACACCCCAGAAATATTATTATCATTGGATGCAGAAAAAGCATTCGACATGATTGAATGGAAATACCTTTTTACTACATTGGAGAAGTTTGGGTTTGGCCCAACATTTGTGCATGGATTAAATTACTGTATACTAACCCAGAAGCTTCAGTTTGCATCAATAACATTTGCTCAGACTACTTTAAACTAGAGCGTGGCACTAGACAAGGATGCCCTTGTCACCGCTGCTGTTTGTGATTGCCATTGAACCACTGGCAATACATTGTCGAAATACTGATCAGATAAAGGGGATTAGCAGAGAAGGACTGGAACAGAAAATCTCATTATATGCAGATGATATGGTACTGTATATTTCGGACCCAGAAAATTCTGTGCCTGCAGTCTTAGCAGCACTCACAGAATTTCAAAAGATCTCTGGTCTCAGAATTAATCTGAATAAAAGTGTACTCTTTCCAGTGAATTCTCAAGCATATAATATTAGATTAGACACCCTACCTTTTATCATTGCAGAACAGTTTAAATACCTAGGGGTAAACATCACAAGTAAACATAAAGCTCTATATCAACAAAATTTTGCCTTCTGCATGGGAAAAATTAAACAAGACTTGCATAGATGGTCAACCCTTCATCTCACACTAGCTGGAAGAATTAACACTGTTAAGATGAATATTCTTCCTAAGCTTCTTTTTTTATTTCAAAACATCCCAATATACATTAATAAATCATTCTTTAAGCAATTAGATTCAACAATAACCTCATTTATTTGGAATTCAAAACATCCACGCATCAAAGAGCGACCCTTCAAAGAAAAAAGGCAGAAGGCGGCATGGCTCTACCTAACTTCCAGTTTTATTACTGGGCAACAAATATACAGTCGATAAGAACCTGGACACAAATAGAAGAACATACACAGGCTTGGACCGCAATAGAAGTAAAATCCTGCAGTACTTCTTTGTATTCCTTGCTCTGTGCTCCAATAAACACACGTTATCGGCAATACACTAATAACCCAATTGTGCTCCACTCACTTAGAATCTGGAACCAATGTAGAAAGCATTTTAAGACGGAGAAGCTTCTATCTGTGGCACCCTGCAAGAGAACCACCTCTTTTAACCTTCACAAACATATGCAGTTTTTAATATCTGGAAAAATTTGGAATTAACTTGCTTAGAGATCTTTATATAGACAACGTCTTTGCATCCTATGAACAATTACATTCCAAATTTAACATTCTAGCTACACATTTTTTCACTATCTTCAAATCAGGAACTTTGTTAAACAGAACCTTCCAGATTTTCCTCATCTTGCACCCTCATCCATGCTGGAAAAATATTGCTCAATCTCAAGGACTTAGACTCCATCTCTACAATATATAAAATCATTTTACAATCCCTCCCTTTCAAAGATCCAAGAGGACACTGGGAAAAGATCTCTCAATTAATATATCAGAAAAGGAGTGGAAAGTAGCAATGCAGAGAATTCACTCGAGCTCCATATGCGCAAAGCATACAATTATACAACTTAAAATTATATATCGAGCACATCTGTCTCGACTAAAACTCTCCAAAATGTTTCCAGGGCATGATCCAAGCTGCGAACGTTGCAACCAAGTCCCAGCCTCACTAGGTCACATGTTCTGGGCCTGCACCAAATTAACATTATTCTGGACAACAATTTTTAATTAACTTTCAGGTAGCCTTGGACTCACAATCCCTCCTAACCCATTAACAGCTGTGTTTGGGGTTCTTCCAGAGGGGCTTAAAGTGGAGAAGGACAAACAAATTGTGATTGCATTCACTACACTCTTGGCACGCAGACTTATTCTGATAAACTGGAAGAACCCAAACTCTCCTCTTTAAGTCAGTGGGAAACTGATGTGTTATATTATTTGAAATTGGAAAAAATCAAATACTCAGTTAGAGGATCCGTACAGACTTTTTTCAAAACATGGCAGGATCTAATCAGTAATATTTTAAAATAAGTTCATAAAGCACAGAGAATTTATTAATTTAGGTATGTTTACAAGCCTTAAATTTAATGCCGTTTGGCTTGCTCTCTCTCTCAGGGTGGGGATCGATCTGTTCTTAACTCAATTTTTCTTTTTGTAAAAACTTGATTGCTTTGTATGGATTGTAATAAAATTCATAAAAAAAAAAAAATAGGATCAGACTAAGAAAAAAAATCCAATATCCATCCATCCATTATCCAACCCGCTATATCCTAACTACAGAGTCACGGGGGTCTGTTAGAGCCAATCCCAGCCAGCACAGGGCACAAGGCAGGAAACAAACCCTGGGCAGGGCGCCAGCCCACCGCAGAAAATCCAATATTTAAAAACTACATTTTGTCCTTTATCCTTTTGTTAAACATTTGCATTATTAAAATTGCTTAAAGCACAAGAATAAAAAACTTCAATTAAGGTCAAATGCATCAAGAATGCTGGTGAGATATGAAAAATAACCAGAAGTCGATGTGCATACTGACTGCCAATTGAATAGTGAATAAGCTACTCTTTTAGTTCATATAGTTGTAAATCTGACTCATGCCTCACCAGCCATGAACCTCACCGCACATCACTGTTCCAGTTCTTCCAGAGCATCTAAATGCTTTTTCCGGTTCTAGTTGGGCGAATGCTGTTGTGTTTTGTTTTTCGTTGTGGGATCTTATTTTTGTTGGGTTTGTTGAGGGATCTTTCTTCGTGTTCCTGATTTGGACCTTCTTCTGGGTCTGCTTTTTTCTCCTGAACATTTTGGAGACCTATGACTGTTTGGAGATCTACCTGCAGTTGTTCCATTACCTTCGTTAAAGATCTCGCTGGCCGTCTTAGGGTCTGCACGAGCCCTCTCCTGCTAATGACACTTCAGTCTGACCTGGCATACCATGAGTAAGTCGCAGCTTTCTTTCAGGGTTTGTTCGGTTGTCTGTCCGTTCTGCCGTGGGGCTGGCTGGCTAACATGTTTTTGAACCTTTGTGCAAGGGTGGTATGTTGGAGAGCAGGTGGCCGTGTGAAGAATGACTAGTTTTTATTTTATCTGATCCCATGTTCTTCAGCTTATGGGCTAAAGCATATGCTTTTTTATGGTGCTTGTTTATTCATCTGTTGAGCTGCGGAGTTTAAACTGGACGCCTTGCCTAGGAGCTGGATTATACGAGGTGTGATCAAAAAA
>NW_024386223.1:0-23192 GCF_016835505.1 Polypterus senegalus | reverse complement strand
TTACAGGGAATTTGTTGCAGCAGAAAGTAAAAAAACAGAAGACATTGTTGCAAGATTTAATAGATAAACAAAGACAAAAATTTTGGGACAACCAGTGTTATTGCATAAACAAGAATAATTATTTTCCCAACAGTATACAAAAAAATGCTAAATTTAACATTAAGCAGCATCCCTACAAGCAACAGACTTTAAAATACTTAAAGCCCCTAGGAATAAAAGAATTTGAAACCTGTTGCTCTTTATTTTAGTAAACCTAAATTTTGCAGTTTGATCACAACAGCTGGAATTTAGTGAAAAGAGGATGGCTACTGTCTAACAGAACTGAGTCGGTCTTCCTTCTAACCTGTTTGCAAATACATGTCAGTGATAGAGGTCTGCTGTGAACCAATAATTTTACTGCAAATTTTTATATTGTTATTAAGATGATTTATATCCTTATTGCTGAGATTGCCAAACCAAAAGATGAAAAGCAAATGTAACACTGGATTCAATAAAGGATTTGCAAAAACTGTCATTATGATTTTGCCCAAAAACAGTTGAGTTTCCAAAGAAAAAAAAAGTGAATGCCCTTTTACAGATTTGTACTGTGTTAAGATCAAAGTTAAGTTTGTTATCAATGATTGTTCCCATGTATTGTTCTACTAATTCCATTGTCCCCCTTTGAAGTAAAGTTGAGACATTGGATGGTGGGGAGCACCTGAAATCTACAAACCATATGTTTTATTTTAGAAATATTAAGCTGTAAATTAGAGTGCCCCACACATTTGTACAAACTCACTGACAAGGTCAATGGCTGTATTTCTGATCTTGTAAAATCAGATTTCAGGATATGTCTATCCTCGTAAACTCCTGCAGTCATTTGTGTACAGTATAAACAAAAAAGATAAACAACAGCCTTCAAACGTACTAACCTCCAATCCTGTTTTTTTCTTTCCCCAAATACCCAATCGCCACAAATCAGCTCTGAAATTAGACTTTAAGCCATCTGTAAACTTTACAACGACGATTCTTCAAGACTTTTAAAGGGAAAATTGAAATATCCTCAATAATGTGTTTAATTATTCATCCATCTATCCTTCCAGTGTTGTGCCAGCCTCAGAAAAATACAGTGCGCAAGGCAGGAACAATCGGAACTTCTAGCACTGGGACCATGTCCTCACATGTTTAATTATTAACAATACAGATTATTTAAATGAAATTAAAGTTTTATCTGTATAATATAATCAACATTTTTGCTGCATTTCATCTTAAAATGATATCATCATCATATGAAATACGCACTTTATAAAGTGGCACAGGTTGTGTAATATTATAACTGTAGTGAAGTTTAGGGGGGTAATTTTACTTATAAGTACAAACAGTTCTACAAGGAGCAATTGATTAGTGATTTATAGTTCTTGGGAACTTTTTCTGAACCACGAGGTCCGTGACAAGAAAGGCTTTGAAACATTTTGCCATGGCTTTGGCACCGTGTTTGATGCTTATACTGATAATTCCTTCTGATCAGCTGTGTGTGATTCCCCACCAGATACAGTGATATAAATATCTAAAAGTGGTGCAGGAGGAATAGGGAAAAAAGATGATCCACTGGGGCAACCCTTAAAGGAGCAGCTGAAAGAAGTAAAGAAGAAGAAAAAGGGTGCAGTGAGAGTAACTGCTTTAGGTTACCGAGATGGCGGAAAACCCTAGTATTTACAGGGTAGAGGTACGCGGGAAAAGTGCGTGGCTTTACGCCAATGTAGGTTTTATATACCATTTGGAACGGAAACGTTTTACGTAATATTTCTGTGCGATGCACCATTTATGCATGGGGCTCCTGGCATTTCAGCAGGAGACTTTTATAATGGAGGATTTCGGGTAAGTAACCCTGTTTCTCAACTGTTAATTTTAAGCATAAGAACTCGTAATAAAGATACTTTCAAGAAAGCTGAGAAACGTTAAAAATTTTTTTTCTTGTATATTTAAGATTTACACTGCAAAATGCTTGTTATTTGAATTAGATTTTAAATAAATGAAAAAATATAGCATTGGAATGTTTTATGTTCATAATATTTCAAAGCATAAAACAGGTCATGACCAATAAACCATTTTAAATTGTAACAACTTAAAAAATAAATTTACTTAGTATTAAACAAGTGAATTACTCAATCACACAAAATGATTAGCCCCAACTTAATAATTGTGGGTTCAATAAGATACAAAGAATTATATTGGTTCAGTTTAAAAATATTAAGTGTGAATCATTCCTTTTATTTTAAGTTGAATGGAGGTTATACTTTTCCGGGGAAAGCATAGGGAAAGATTGTTAGTTTAACCTTTTTAAAACTTCCAAAATAAAGTTTGGACAGCGGGAGACCGAAACAAGCCTCTGTATTATCCGGGATATTGTGTTAAGGCCGTCAAAATTTCTTGTGAATAAAACCGAGATGTGAAAACGTGGAATACCCTTGAGCAGATAAATACAGCAAGACAGACAGAAGTCCCATCTTGGGGCATTTTTTTTTCCACCACCGTTTTATACCATTGTTTATTTAAAAAAGGCAGACACTCTACCAGTGAACTACCTGTGATGGTGAGCCGTCCAAACGAGTTTGATAAACAATCAATTGTCAAGTAGTTCCAAATCTTTTCCCATTACCTTTTCTGTAAATCCCAAAACGCATGCATCACTTAACTGGTCTGAAATGGGGCCATTTTAAGTTCATCCACTTGATTGGGAGGATTGAACATTTCCCATTATAACATAATGTGGGTGAACCCCACACAGTTTTTTCCTTTTCATTTTTATGTCTGAAAGTTGACTTTTAAATTTGGCTGAGATTCGGAGAAATCGGGTACATTTGAGTTCAGTGAGTTCCATTAAACAGTTACTCGCTGTGGGAAATTTTGTGGTATTGAGGGCATAAACCCAGGGAAAAAGAAACCAAAAATGATAAAGATAAGAAAAAATATTCTAAATTTTTTTTTAGTTAAACATTTTAACATCAAAAAAAAAAACCCGCTGCCCCCCAAGAGTGCAGCCCCCTACGCTGGCCCTTTACTATTTCGACTGAGTTGTTTTTGTTGCTTTTCAGCTTTTTTGATCTTAAAAAAAATTTTAGAGGGATTAAAGAAAGTGATTTCAGTGTCACGCTTTAGTGACTTGGGCTTAAAAATATATCGGGAAAAAAGTCAGAGATATCAGCTAACCATAACAATGCCCCCTTATGTGGCAGAGCAATGAGTAAACTTTGGTCCATATTCTAATTTCTGATTTTAACCTTGCCCAGTGATGAAAGTCTGACGGGTGTTCCATATATTTAAAAAAACCAAAAAAACAAACAAGAAGTGTCTTTAAATGTTTTTTTTTCGTGTGAATTAGAATGTTAAAAACTGCAAAACGTTTTTTTAATTTTAAATTTTAGAAAGATCCACGCCCACTTATGTTAAGGGGAGACGTAAAGCAACGTTAGCAAGCCTATTGGTTGAACTATGGGGCTAAATATTGATTTTACAAATATATATCATTCTCAAAGATAACATCTTAGTGATGCGAGTTTTTTTATTTTTTCAAGGAAATACTTCTTGGGAAAAAAAAGTTTTCCCAAAGGGAAAATTGGGGGTTTAACACGGGAAAATATTGGGATCAAATAGACCAAAAGGATTTGGGGGAGCAGTCTGTGAAAGAATTGATAAAAAAATCAGCCTTAACATGGGTGAAGAGGTAAATTGTTATGTCTAAAAAGGGTTTTCTGAAAACTTGTTCCAGAAAACAAATAGCTTTAACTTCCCTTTTTAAGTTTTTAAAAGTGCTGTTGAACAATGCAAAGTTTGTAAAAAAAAATTTTTCCCTTGGGACAAATAAAGTTATCTATCTATCTATCTATCTATTATCATTATCTTTTATCTATCTATCTATCATTATCTATCTATCTTCTATCTATCTATCTAGGGGACAAACCCAGACCCAAAAGCAGGGGGTTTTTACAGCTTTATTTTCAGAGTCACGGTGAGAAGAGTTTCAAAAAAAGAGACAATCAAATATACATGACGGGCCCCAGGGCCTTCTGAACCCCGCCTTTTGGGGTTTCCATTTTTATACCCCTAGAATGTAATTTAATATCATTAAAAAATGTAACAGTCAAAACTTTTTTTAATAAAAAACCCTTTTAGCCCCTTCCAACCCCCCTTTTGTGCAACTTGATTTCTTGGCCCTTTTGTTATGGCGCTCAGATTTTTTAAAGGGGGAAACGTGAAAAGGGCAGACTCATGTGGGAATGCTGACCTTGAATTTTTTTGTAAAAACTTTTTTCTGTTTAAAACAAAGCATGCTATTACATGGTTTTGTAAAGTTACTTTGACATGAATTAGTACAAAACGAGAAATTCCTTCCAATTCCCCTTTTTTAGCAAACAAAAATATTTGATGGGAGAGATGAGAAAAAAAAGGGGTGGAGAGGGGATGGAGAGGGGGGAGGAGGGGGGGTTGGGGGCTGATCTGAAGCATTTTTCTTTTTTAAAAGTAACCCTTTTGCCATTGAGGCAGTAAAATATTTTGGAACAATGTATCTTATAAAGGGGAACAATACAGGTCAAAAGAAAAATTTAAAAGAAACGAAGAGAGATAAAAACTGAAACCCGGCCCCCGGACCCAAAAGTGGAATAAACCATTTGCCCCAAGGTTTAAAATGAAATTTAGTAGCGTTCATCAAATCGTAAAGAGGGGATTGACCCAAGGAACTGTATTATTGGGGACAAAACAGATGCATCCCCAAACATAGCACAAACCCCCCTTTCCAGCCAAGAGATATCTAAACACATTTTCCAGGTCATGAGGGATTTTTTACGTTGTTGGGATCCTTCAAAGTTTTTTAGTAAAATTAAGAATCTTTGTTGATTATAATAGAGGTAATTAACCAAACTACATTTTGTTTATAAACCCTTGGGGAAAAATAGCCCAAAATTTGGGGAACAACTTGGCCCCTTTTCCTTGAACTTATCAGGGCCCTAAGAATCAATGGAATAAAAAATACACCCCAGGGCCATGTGGGGAAAACTGGGAAGGGTCCACAGAATGGTTGGGACGATGTCCCAAACATGGTCACAGGAAGGGAGAAAGGGAGAAGCGAAAGGATAAAAAGTTTAAAGAAAGGGGTCCAGTCGGGTAAGGATGTCACAATTTGCCCCCTTTTAATCCACCAAATATCAGTATTCTAGAACAAAAAAATTGAAAATTTGGAAGCAAAAGGAAGAATTAATGGGAAAAGTTTAAAAAAAAAGGGGATGGGATATTCCCAAAATTTTGGGCACAGAGGAAGGAGGTTTCTAAAAAAGGTATAAATATCTCACAGGCTGGAATATCGGGGAGTCAGGGGAAGAGAAAAAGAAGGAAAGTGTAATGTAATTAGAGCAGGGAAAGGGGAAAAAAAAAAAAAGGGGCGGGAAGGGAAAGGGCCCAGAAGGACGATATGAAAAAGGGGAAAGGACAGTGGAAAATGTGGCCTAGTTTTATAAATGCATAGAATCAGATTGATTCATTGTTAGTAATATAATACCCATTGCAGCCAAGTCTGATCCCATACCCACCTCAATAGAAAAGGGGGAAGAAGAGGTGGAAATATTCATGCCCTTTCAGGGGGCGGTTTGGGACCAGGGTAGGAGAGGGGGGGGTGTGGGGGAAAAATGGGAGGTGTTAAAAGAGTTCTCAACCTTAATTTGAAATCCCCCCAGAGGATTTATTCCAGTACACACATGCCCCCAAAATATAGGTTCCTGAACATGTAAAAAAGGGGTTCTTCGAGAAATGACAAAGGGTAACAATGTTATTCGGGCCATTCATGGGGGGCAGTCCTTTAGAAAATGAATTTCGGGACCATACTTGGGCCTTATAGGTTGATCCCCAGCATCAGTTCCATTTACCCAAAACCCAGTCCCACATGTCACAGTTACTTGAATCCAGAGTTTGAAAAACAGTTCCAAAAATTTGTCAGACCAGTTCCACTGGATTTATCGACGTCCCACAGTCAATAAAGAACAGAAATCCACCAAACTGATGTGGGGGGTTTCCCAAGGAAAAGCAAGGGCCCAGATATACAAGGGATGGAAAGACATAGTAGGACCCAATAAAGGGGTGCCATTTTTTGCAAGGGGAGATGTGAACCCAACAGGCAGTCCTCAACTTTAACAGCATGGGTGTCTACAGAGAACTTGAAGGGTCCTCCCAATTTTGGGGTGATCCCAAATTTTTTTCCCTTGATCTCTGAGAATCCAGGTTCCTAATGGAATGGGGGAGTCCTTTGATGGAGGACAGTTTCCAGGCCTGATTCACCTCCCGGGGAGTTCCTTCAGAGAACCCTCGAGACCGTAAGACTAAAAAGAAACATTGCCCAAAGTATGCAGTGAACATTACCTATGACCATCCCGATGGTGGGCCCGGGCCCAGTCAAAATTTTTAAGGGCTAAGCCCAACTGCCGATGTGTTTTTCCCCCAATCCCTTGGGCCCAAGCACGGCAATTTAAAATTTTGTTTGTCCAGATTTTCCCAAATTTAGATTGAAGGTACCATTGCATCGTCCAAAAACCTACCTGGGGTGGTTTTTGAATAATGATGCACATTTATCTGGAGCCGGTGGTTAATTATTTAAAATAAATTTATGTTTACAGTTTGAATTTTTTGGGGTTTTCCCCCATCTGGTGTTTTTGCTTTTCCCACGGGTTTTCCGCTGTTTAAGGAAAGTTCCCCCCATGGGGAGAACACATCAAAATTACTTAACAGTATGGGGTCCCCCTTTGAGGGTTTTAAATTAAAGAAGTCCATTTGAAGGTGTTCAATGGACCCATTGGGTTGGGTGTAATGGGGACTTACCTGGGTGCCCTTTCCCATTAAATTTTTGAAAAATTGCAAGCACCGCAGAACTGTTGATATGTAGAGAAACCCAGCCCCCAATATTTTCAACATTTGAACCAGGGCCCTTTTTCCAGCATGGTCTAGGCCAGGGGTTTTTTTTCCATACCGGGGAAAAAAGCTTTGGGAAAAAGGTTTGTTTTTTATGGGCCCAGACCCCACGAGAGGGCCCCTTTTTCCATTTTCTCTGTGCCCGTGGCTATTCTGTAAAGAAATAATTTGATTATCGGGCCCGGCTTCCTGGGAATAAAAAAAATTTTTATATGCAGCCCGTTAGAAAAAAGGGAAAAACAATTTTTTTTTTAAAGGATCCTGTTTTCCATGTGAGCTTGAATTTAACAATTAGCTTTGATGGTTTCAGGCCCCAAGGGATTCTTTAGTTTTTAGGGAAGGGGTTTGCATACTGGTCTTGAACCCCCCAGTTTCCCATAATGCCCCATGATCATGGCAGACCAAAAAGCATTTAAATAAATAGATATTACTTTTTCCCTTTACAACTGACAACCCGGGGTGAGAGTATAAACCCCCGGCCAGCTTAAACTTGAAGAAATTTTTTTCGAGGGGGTCCCTTTTGACCACTGATAGCTTTGAAGGTTTTCCCATTTTCCAATCATAAAGAACACCCATCCCAAAATTATCTCCTTTTCCCTGGGTTTTTCCCAGGTCTGGTCTAGGTTTTAAAACCTTAGTTATTTTATCATGAAGTTGGGGGGTTTCCCCTTGATTTTAGGGGCAATGGCTATTTAAGGTGGAGCACCTTTCATGGTAACGTTTGACAATGTACAGAGTATTTTTTGGGAGTGTTTTTCCCCAGTAGTGAGATGAGGTTTTAGCCTGTACAAAAATGGAGGACGGCGTGGGGATTTTACCACTGGGGGCCCTATAAACACATATCTGACTGGCTGAGCCTCTGTTGGGTGCTACAGCCTGAGAGAGGTAAAAGTCCTCGACGGACCCAAATTTTTTTCAAAAAAAAACGTTTTTTTTTTTCTCCATGGAGTTGTAAAAAATGCATTCATATATCCTTTTCGGCCCAAAACAGAGTGAATGGACAGATAGAAAAGCCCCAACGCCCCAAAAGTGGGGTTTTTTTTTTTTAACTTCATAAGCCCCAGCTTGATCTTTTCCCGCCACCCCCAGAAAGGGGGGACGGGGGAAAATGTTCCCTTTTATTGAAGTTTAAAAACCCGGCCGGGGATCCTTAAAAACCTTCGAAAACCGTTTCGTAAACCCCGGTCTAGGAAGAGAATGGTGTTTATACGGTCGAGAGAGAGAGAGCTCGCCCAAGAAATTCGACCTGAATATTTTAGGGTTTTTTAAAACGAGGTTTTTTGAAACTTTGTGGCCATTTTTTCAAAAAAACAATTTCTGAGTATCCCCGGACAACGCTTCGTAGTCACACAAATTCCACAAATTATACACGTCTTTTCTCCGCCAAAAGCCTTTTTTGGGCAAGAGAAATAAAAGGGTAACAATAATTCCCCAGGAAACGGGCCCCGTCCCAAAGGAGTTTTGGGAAAAAAAGGCAAACCAGTTAAAAGGGGGGAAAGGAATAAAAAAAAAACATTAGCAAAAGTCAATTTGAGAAAAAACAGGGGACAGGGTAGTAGAAAGAATAGGGGAAGGATTTTGTAAAAAGGTGCCCCGGAAAAAATCAAATTCGGCAAGATCGAACAAAAAGAAGGGCCAAACAAAAGGTAAAGGGGGGGACGAAGGGGTTTAATTTTAAAAAATTGCCCACATTTCACCCCAGACAAGTACAAGCCAGCCTCCCCTTTTGGGGAAAAGGGATAATCCCAAGGAGGTTTTAAACCAGGGGTCACACTACCCCAAAATTTTCCTGGGGGTACCCGGAAGTGGGAAAGCCCAAGGGGGGGGGGTTTGCAAGAAAGAGAAAGGGAAACCAAATGTTTATTCAAAAATATTTTGGGACAAATTTGGGTTTTTTAATTGGGAAAAGAAAAGAAATGTAGCAGTGGTTTTGAGAATTTTTCCCCCAATCCCCAAAAAGGAAGGGGTTTTTTAAAAAAGGTGGGGGGAAAAAGGTTTTTGCACAGGGGGGAAAAAAAAAAATTTAGGGGGAATAAAAAAAAATTTAAAAGGGGTTTTTAAAAAACCCCTTTCGCTTTTTGGGGTTTGAGAAAAAATTAAAAAGGGAGGGAAAAAACCTTTTAAAGGGAAAAAAAATTTTTCCCCTCCCCTTTCCCAAACAGATTAAAGGGCAGATGATTTAACAAAAAAACGGGGCACAAAGGGGAAACATGAAATGAAGTTGAACCTAAGAGTTTAACCGCAAAACATGAGGCGTCCAGAAGTAGGACAGTCAGTGTATGCTAGGCAGACTAGAAAAAAAGGGTTTTTAAAACCCGCAAAGCAAAATTTAAGGGCGGTCCGATGGCAAAAGGCGGAATTGAAAAAAGTCTTTCCCCCGGAAAAAATATCCTAGGCAGGGGGGTGGAGGGAAGAAGCTGATTTGGGAATTGCTGCAGAAGTGTCCCATCGAACAGGCAAGATGTGTAGGTGTTGATTAGGGGGGAGGCGGGGGGAGCAGAAAGAATTAATTAGGGGGGTAAAAATCCACACCCTTTTCCCCCTTTACCCCCCCCCGGAAAAACCACGCCTTTTTACGCCCCTTTTCCCCGCCTGAGCTCCCCCTGCATTAACAAAGGGCCCGGGTTAACTTGGTCTGAGTTCTATTTTTGTTTGGGGCTAACCCCCGATGCTTTTTTTTTTTTTTTTTAACTTACCAAAAAATGGACTTTCCCACCAAAACAGGACGGTTTTATTTTTAATACACCAACCCAAGAAAAAGGGGGAACCCCTGCTTTTTTAGGTCGCCTGGGCTGTCTAGGCGGGAATGGGTTTTTCAAAAGTCCTAACATCATTCATCTACTGTCTCTTTTTTTTTTTTTGGCAGCTGAAAAGGTAGTCGCCCTTTTTTTTTTATTTGAGTTTTCTGTTCCCATTGGGCAAGGAGGGACCCCCATTATTTTGTCCAGAAATGCCTCATTCCATCCAAAATGCCCCATTATGCTGCCATAATTAAACCCAAATGGTGCCCATCTTTTTGTTTAAAAATTGGGGCCCCTGGCCGGTTTTTCAAACCAGGGCACCCTTTTCCAAAAACTTTAACCCAATTTCCTTGACAGGACCCCAAACGCCTTTTAGCCTTTTAATATCCCAGAGGGAATTCATAGGGGGCGTTCCCCAAAATGTGGGGCGGGTCGGGGTTTGGAACCCCATAAGGGTGGTGGGTGCTAAAGGCAGGGTCTTTTTTCCCGAGGGGGTTCAGCACAAAAGGGGGGTTTTTTAAATTTGGCCCCCATAGCCCCCCAACAAGTGGGGGCCACCATCACGATTTAAGGGGGGAGGGGGCAACTATTGTTCATCAAAGAAATCATCAGCAACTGGGGCACGAACCAAGGGGCAATGAGTGAATGTGGGGGAAGGGTAAAGTGTGGAACTGGGTATGTTTTTTTATTTTTTTTCACTCCCTCCTCCTTTCGATTCCCCTACAGCCACACTTTTTGTAAAGCTATAAGAGCGTTCTTTTCCCTATTCTTGTTCAGCAACTGAAAGTCATTCCGTTTTTCCCCAACGTTTGGGGCCTTTTAAAAACCAATTCCCATCTGTCATACATATCCATCCGAAAACTCCATTACAAAACCCTTTTTATTTTGCACAGTATTTTTTTAATTCATATCTCCAGTTCCTTCCACTCCACCACCCCGTCCTTATTCCACCTCAAAAAATGCTTTTTTTTAAACCCCTTTTTAATAGCAGGCCCCCCTCATCCCAACACCCTCAGAGCCCACCTAAAATAACCCCCTAACTAGGGGTTTTTGGACTCTTGGGGACTGTTTGATCTACTGATTGTTTTTCCCCTGTAGGGCAGGGCCGGGAGAAAGGACTCAGCCCCCAAAAACCCCTTTTTG
Organism: Polypterus senegalus; assembly: GCF_016835505.1. NCBI lineage: Eukaryota > Metazoa > Chordata > Cladistia > Polypteriformes > Polypteridae > Polypterus > Polypterus senegalus. Next base: position 12,375 of record NW_024386223.1, on the reverse strand, counting down.
CTCCACCCCCCCGGGGCCCCATTCCCGAGAAACTTCAGGGTGACTTGGGGCCGTTTTTTGCACCAAACCCCGCCTACCGGAAGGAGGTTTTACCGATCCCCTTCAAGACGGTTTTTTTGGGGGCAACGCCGGGTATTGCCCGCACCTTAGCAAAACCCGGAAACAAGAGTAGACCGACAGCGGATGCCCCACCCCCCTTATTTGACACATTCTTTTTAAATACCCCTTTACCCCGCCCCAAAATTTTAGGAGCGCCACCCCTTTTTTAATCCTTTCCACAGGGGACTATAACATTCACACTGTGCCGCTTTCCGGGTCCCCGTCTGGGGCCCTTTAAACCCCCCTAGTTTTTTCCATACAGATGGTTTTTTTTCTTTATTTTGCATATGCTTTTTTTTCCTTTCCTTCTATATTCGATACTCGACACCACAAACAACAGGAATCCCCGATCTACTCACCGGACTCCATCCACCTGCATGGAAAAGCCCCCGCCGGGCCCGTATCGCAGGAGGAGGTCAGGACTCCCACGAGGAAACGCCGGGAGGTCAAACCTAATTTTCGGGGTGGACCCATCCCCGAATCGTCCACCACGCCCCGGGCACCCACCCAGGAGCCACGCCCCCCCGCCCCACGTTGGGAAAAATGTGGGCTAAATTTTAGCCCTTTTTTGCACAAAATTTTCTTTTTTAAAACAAAGCATGCTATTACTGGTTTTTAAAGTTACTTCCCCAGACATAATTAGTACAAGGGAAAAAAGAAATTGCTTCCACACATCTATCTATTTTTCTATCTATCTATCATCTTCATCTATCTATCTATCTATCTATTAGTAGTCCCAACTTAACCCATGCCTTGCATCCCCCGACCGCATCATGTCCTAGGGCAAGCAGTTTCCCTTTTTCCAGCCCAAATACCTTTAAATTTATTAATCTTTACTTTGTTTTCCAGAGGTTTTGACTATGTTCAGGCACATTTGTCTCAAATATTGGGAAAAAAAAAAGATCCACACAAAATGATAGATAGATAGATACTTTATTAATTCCAAGGAAATTCCTATTCCAGCAGCAGATACATAAAGAAAACAATATTAAATTAAAGAGGATAAAATGCAGGTATAAAGAAACCAACTTTGTATAATGTTATTGTTTACCCCGGGGAATTGAAGAGTCGCAGGGGGGGGAGGAATGATTCCCCAGTCTGTCAGTGGGGCAGGACAGTGAAGCAGTTCCCCTGAAGGTCCTCTGTCTGAGATATCCGTTAGGGATGGTAAATTCCGATTGATAGGGGCCTGGTCAGTGCCCGCCTGCAAGGATGCCAAAAAAGTCCGCCCCATGTCTAAATAGAGCCTGCCTTCCTCACCCGTTTTCCGGCGGAGGCATCCCACTCTTTATGCTTCCTGGTTGGCACCCCTGGAGCAGCAGTAAAATGAAACAAAATAAAAATTTAAAAAAAAATTTTCAAAAAAAAAATGATAGAAAATCTACGAATGTGCTAAGAATGATGATGAAAAAAAAAGTATAAAAAAAAAGGATTAGGGGCTTAATAAGTAGTATACATACACTATTTTTAATACATATACTGGTCTGTTCAGATAACCCACATTATCTATCTATCACTATCTATCATCTATCATCTATCTATTATCTATCTATCTATCATCTATTTATCTATCTATCTATCTATCTATACCCAACCAAAAAATCATAACCCTAAAAAAAAAAATTTGTTTTTGTGTTAAAGAATGTTAAATGCAAGTATTTCCATTGTTTTATAATAGTTGTTTAATATGTAGACCCCCATTTTTCAAGACAAGATATTTTTCTTTAAAAAACACTCTTTTGTACTATATATTTTAGAGGATTCGATCGATTCCCGTTAAATTATTAATACTACCTGCAGGGGAAAAGATGTGAGTTTCTAATTAATTAAACTAGGAACAGATTTGGAAATGTGTCGAGCCTATATGTGACTATAAAATTGAATTCATTATAGTGAAATTTTGGGGGCCCCCGAAAAAAAAAAGGCAAATGGAAAACCCCCACAGTCCTTTTTGGAATTGAAAATGTTTTTTTTTTTTTTTAATTTTTGCCCAAAAGACTTCCAACCTTTTTTTTTTAATTTTAATTAAAAACAAATGAAAACCCCAACGCAAACTTCCAAAAAAAATTCAACCCCACCCAAAAAAAAAGAGAGAAGAGCTAACAACCAGAGAAACTTTAAAAAACAGAAGAAAAAGAACGTTTTCCTTAAAAGCTTTATTCTAACATATTATTGATTAGATCCGATATTTTAAAAAAACAAATCAACATTTATCTGAAAAGAAATAGGTGGGAAGGGAGGACACCCCGAGGCCAAAACACATTTTCCAGCCGAAAGTAGGAAAATTGTGTTGATGAGAAGTTAAATTTGAAAAAATCACATAGGATGTGGGGGACGTTTTTCTTTTAAACGCCCCTAAATATTTTAATCACAGACATTTTTGCAAAATACTGTGTATGTTTGAGATGTTGTCGTGAGATGAAAAGATAAGAGCTTCTTCCATATTTTGAATGAAGCAGGGCAATTGAAAGGCATATTGACTATAGTTTGTATTTACTGAGCAAAGGGAAATATAAAAGATTGAAGGGTTTTAATTTATTCAACCGGGGGGTGTTTATTAATTTGGCCATGTCCCGGCCCGGGCCTATATTTTGCCACCCAGAAAAAACGGGAAGTTAGGTAGTGCCATGTCCCTTCTCTTTGGTTGTTGTAGAGCCATCCTTGACTTCTTTTAATTTTAAAAACAAATGTTTTTGATTAATCAATTTAAAAAGTTTTGTTCGTATAGGGGGAAAAGAAAAAGAAATTTGGGGAAGAATATTTTTTTGTTTTGTTTCCCCCCCTGAGGGATGGAATGACCATCTATTAAATCTTTTTAATTTTTTTTATAAAACAGCAACATTTTCTGAAAAATTATATTACAGTACCCCTAGATATTTAAACTGATCTCTAAGGTAAATGGGAAGGTATGCAATCAGTTGTGTAAGAGTTCACAAAATGACATTTTAATTAAATTGATTTTGATCCGATATCTTTAGAAAACAAGTGTTTTGGGACGGGTTGGAATTTGGATAATACAGCACCATATCCTGAATATCATTTTTTTTTAAAAACCTTCTCTAAAAACCCTTTATTATGATTCATTTAGAAAGTAAACAGCCAATGGCCAATGGCATTAAAGAGTAATGGTGGTAGAGGGCATCCTTGTTGAGTACCCTAAGTTTGGGTCTGAAAAGGTTTTAAAACCAAACTGAGGTTTCGGACTGGTATGGGGAAATTTGACCATACACATATGTTTCCCCCCAAAAATTTGGTGAATATATCCATTCAACTGTAAAAATTTTTTCCAAAAAAAGAGATTTTTTGGTTTTGATTTAATGGTGTATATTTTATATTAAAAAATGTCAAAATTAGAACCATGTCTTTTTTAATAAATTAGTTTTTTTGGATTTTACAAAAGGGAAAATGTTTTTCAATTTAACTACTGTTGAGTATCAATTCATGTTTAATAATTGGTCGGGAATGAAATTGTGTAAGTCCTTTTTTTTCTCAGAAAGATGCTTAAAAAAAGATTGGGGGTAAAATTTTGTTTTTTTATTCAAAACCTTTTGTAATAATAGGGGGCTAATTTATTTTTTTTTTAAAGATTCCTCGGGGACCCACGGGGCCGGCACCCCTTTTTTTTAAGGAGTTTATAATGTCTAGAATTAGGGGGCAAGGAATTTTTCCCCGCACTAAAAGATCAGCTGGGGGTTATGATAAGTAAAAAAACCCTATTAGATTAATCTTATCTTCTTTAGACTGAGTAGAATATAAATTAAGATTCTGTGGTTATTTTTGGTCGATTTTATCTCTGTCTGTGTTTATTTTTTTAAAAACCCGAAACTAAAAAACAAGCAGCATTTGGTGGTGAATTAAAAAAGGGGTTAAAAGGGGGTTTGGGGAAAAGTTTTAAATAATTGAAATTTGAGTATGGGGGAAATGGTGGGAAGAATGGAAAAGTAATTAAGAGCGGGGAAAGGGGTGTTGGTAAACACAGGAAGGAACCCCCCGGGGGGCAAATGAAGGGCAAAGGGCAAAACCCAAGGTACAAGCTTTGAGGGGGGGAAAATTGGAGACGAAGAGAAATGATTTTAAAGGCAAAAACAAGGGAAAAGGTTTTATGATAAAGAGATGGAAGGTGAGAAGGTTCTTAAATGGCTTTAAAAAGATCAAGAATAGTTAAGGGGTTCAAAAAGCGGAATAAAAATAACCAATTTCTTTTGGGGAAAAAGTAAAAAATAAAGGGGGCTAAAAGAAAAGGGGGAAAAAAGGAGGCATGAAAAGAAGGGGGAAGGGACAGGAAAAGGAGGGGATTACCAGCAGAAAAGGAAAATTTAGGAGATGAGAGAGAGTGTTGGGGGATTAATCGATCATGGGAGAGAATAAAAAAGGAGTGGTGGAAAGTTTACGTACCCATTTATAAGTAGAAGTGTGAAATTTAGGTTAGGGAAAATTTAGAATGAGGGTTGGGGGGGAATGGGAAAAAAACCGCCAAAAACAACCGGGAAAAAATAGTTTATCATTGAAAAATCTCTTTTAACCAATTTTTACCTCTGGTAAAAGATTTTTTCCGTTTCTTTTACGAGTTTTCTGCCCCTTTCCCCTGAACAACACTTTCCCTATTTATGACCTTTTATTTATCTCCTTTAAATTAGATCTTCATCATTTGAAAATCTATTTTGAATTTTCCCCTACCACAAGCACCCTTTTTTTTTAAAAGCCCTTTATGACTTTTTAGGGGAAAAACTTATCCTCTCTCCTTACCCCTTTTTTCCCCACCCACCTCCTTACCCTCTCTCCCCTACTTTTCCCAAAGACCATTTTCACCAACAACAATCTATTTTTCTCCAAAAGCCCAAGCTCTTTCCCTTTGTTTCAGACATCTTTAAGTCTTCCCAAACCCACTTTTAAGAGTTCGAAATGACATTAACACTGTCTCACTATTCCCAATACACATCCCTATCATTTTTTTTCAACCCAAAAGACATTTGTTTAGTTCTTTGATGCTACTACACCTCATTTTTCTCCTTTCTTGTTTGCTCCACTGTATAACAACAAAACCCTTGCCAATTTTTACCTTATTCCTTCCCATTTCCCCAAAAAAACTTCCAATTTTCTGCTTTCCCCTCAACTGCCAAAACCTTTTTTTTCCCCTTTACATCCCCAAAACAGTGTTCCCATTCTTCATTTAATTACCCCTTTTTTGTCCTCTCCCATCTTCTTCTTTTTTTCCCTTTTGACTTTCCTTTAGGGGCCCCCTTGTCCCGGAAAAACCCTTTAACCCCCTTTCCACAGTGGTCAGAAAGGGCCCCGCAAATTCCTAAAGGGTTTTTGTCTGCCTGGGGGTAAATTTTTACATTTTGGGATATAAATTTATTAAGAAGGGGTTTTAAAATTTTTTAATATAGATGTTAAAATGCAGACTTACAAAATCATCGTCAAAAATTTTAAAAAAGGTAATGTTGTGTAATTACAAGAAGTAATACATAAAGAAAGCAAACCAAAAAAATTTTTAACCTGTTAGGGTAAAGTTTTCTTTTTTCCCCTTTTTTTCATGGAGTTTATTCTTTTAAATACTGTGATTTTTCACATACTGAAATTTGGGCCTTTTTATCTAGTTTAGGGGGTTTAAAATTTCTATTAGAATGGACTCCTTTTTTTTTTTTTGGAGTTGAAGAGTAAAAAAATTATTTGAGAATAAATGTTTTGATTTTTATCTCTTAGACCTTGATTTTTCATAATTAATTTATAACCTTCGATTTCTATCTGGGTTTTTTTTTGCCCCCTATTAAAGACACGGTTTTCCCTCTGTTAAACTGAATATTTGTATAATGTGGCATCAATAAAGTTTATGTCATTCTACGGGGAAAAAAAGGGAAAAATCCTTGCTTTGGGATTCAGAATCATCCAGTAAACAAAAAAAAATTTCAACTTTGGGGGGAAATAAGACTTAGGGTTTTAGACAAAATTTTTGAAAACTTTAAAAACAATTTCATATATAGAAAAAGCATGCCAATTTTTGCCCGCTACCAGAAAATGAGGCATTTATCTCTTGGGGATGGACAAACAAAAAACAAGATGACCCATATCACTTTCATCTACAGAGACAATTTACTGTCATTTCGCTTTGTGCTTCAATTAAAGAAAAAGAGGGAAACCAGGCTTTTCAGAATGATGAAAAACCCCTGATTTCAATATCAACTGTTTTACATCTAGGGAAAGTTAGGGTGGTCAAATTAAAAATTCAAAACCCTAGATTTAAGTCGGGTTTAAAAAAGGGTTTGGGTAAGAAAAATTCAGTTTAAAAAAGGTCTTCTTTGGGGTTTTAAAAAAAAATAAAATCAAAAGAAAAAAAAAGGGGGGGGCAAACCAATATGATAAAAGATTGGAAATTGGGTCAAAAAAAAAAAAAAAGGGGGAAATTTTGGGCTTGAAAGGCCTGGGCACTTTTTTTCGGGTTTTAAGAGAGAAAAAGCAAAAAAATGAAAAATATTATAAAATTAAATTCCCCAAAACCCGGTTTAGTTTTAAAAAGGCCCCCCTTTTTCATTATTAATAAATAATTTTTTAAGATTTTAAATTTTTTTTTTGCCCAAAAAAATTTTTTTTAGAAACCAAAAAATTGGGGGCAAGGGTTTTGGGGGGTTTTTTTGGATGCTTGTGAAAAAATTGTAAAAACTGATGCTCTTTTTTTTTTTTTAAGTGAAAAAGGTTCTTTGAATGCCCCCTTCCACTGAAGTCCAACCTTTTTCAAAAATACCACCCCAAATTTTCAAAAAAGGGAAAAGGGGAAATCCATAGGACAAAAGGAAAAATTTTTGGGGGAATGAAAGGTTTCTTTTTTGTTTGGGGGAAACTTGTTAATACTTTTAAATGTGCAATCATGGATTTGAAAAGATGAGAACTATGAATTCAAAGCATACTCTTCATTTTACACTAGGAAAATAATTATAAATTTTTTTATATATGAATAATTTAAAAGCTTAACATCCTTAGCATTAAAACCCAAAGCCACTGGGCTGTAAAAACAGTGCAAAACCATTAGTCCCAGTATCATTGGAGCAATGGTATAGACACGTCCTCGTAAGCCCCAAGGATTACTTGGGCTGTCCAACAGCTTTAGTGCTGAGTTTTACTGGCAACGGAATAGGATGACGGTAAGCATCAGGCCCGAGCGTTACCTGAGCAAAGGTATAGATATGTCTTCCTAGTCTCAATGGCATCTCATAAGAAACGCCTCCTCATCAGCAGTGATGAGAGGAAATTGTCTTCAGGCAGTGAAATTGAAAACAGTGAACTGAAGGGATGCTGGGAATCTGAAATGACACTCACATCACTCCCATATGTGCTGTTCATATTGTTACCTATTATTACTACTATCATTATTATTATACTTTCTATACCCGGGCTTTTTATTTTTTTGTGTTTTGCACATTTTACAGAGAAAAATGAATTTTAATAAAATATCATTTTTTAACCAGAAGCGGGAAAACGAGAAAAATGTAACTAAGAGGCTGCAGGGGGACTTTAAGAAAATTAGTAATTTGTTTTTCCCTTAACTTATATTGTGTTTTTTTAAGCAATTCCCAAAATTGTTAAATTTACCCTTTAAAAATTGAATTATTTTTGCCTTTTGCCATTCCGTGGATTCTTGTGATTTTATGCCCGCTTGATGCAGCTTGATACGGACGTAGCCATGGACACATGTGTAATGCAAAATATTCATCATGGTGGCAGTTAAGGGTAGTGGCACATTGTTCACATTGTATAAACTTTGAATTTCTATCAGAAAACTTGCTAAAGAACAACTTTTTAAGTCTTGATTTCAGTAATTTCTAGGTTAGTGTTTTGACCTTTTTTCTTCTTAACTAAACTTTTGTTTTCATTTTGGTTTATATGATGATTAAAACACTTCTAGTTTCAGATTTCTGCCTGAGTTTGGAGCTGCTCCTTCTGACTAGCATTAAATGAAATCAACCTCAAAGTCATGCCAGACCTTTGAGATTGTTTATTATAAAGCTTAAATAGGCATTTTAGTAAAGGAAAAAAATGTAATATAACATTCAATGCTACATGAAGTGTCAGTGTGCTACCTTATTAAATTAGATGAACGTAGGAAAATACAGTTTACAATATACTATATAAGACATACATATTTGATTTGAATGCCTCTGGAGGCTAAGCTTGTTTCTAAAATACAAGTAATAAGAAGATAAAAGTCAAAAGACAGCAGTTTAACATGTAGAATTTAAAGCTGAAACTTTACTCTCATGGAGAACATTTTAAAGGTGACACTTCTCTGTGTTTATGTGAATAGTTGTCAGAACTTATGTTGTAACTACTTGAAAAATATATCTATATCTCTGTTTTAGACAAATCACTTTTCTCATTCTGAACATTCATTTGCTTCCCACCAAAGCTCATACATTTCAAATCCTAAACCAGGCCACTTTTTGGGCCCAATTTACAACTGTAAACATTTAGCATTTATCTGTTTCTTCTGCTACACTCTGATAAAACAACTATGCAAATGACTTAAATCTAGACTTGAGCCTAAGTGGGTAGTTTTTGCTTTATGATTCCTATGGGTTGAGAAGATAAACAAAAGAAAACTTATCTCAGCAAATTCCATTTCAAGAGCCCTATTTTTATATTTAAAAGATTCTTCCTTTTCACTAATTTCAATTTAAATGCTTGGCCTCTTGTGCAGTGAAGCATTTCTAAAATCAACGCTAAGCTACTTTGTTTGCATTACTGAATGAATGTAAGCTTAAAATTTGTCTTGTGTTGAAATATGCAATTTGGAGCTTATTTCTCCACAAGGTATTGCTGTCTTCATTTTTTCTTCCCTTGGTGTATATTTCATGACTCTTTCACACAAAATGTATTGTTCTGTATAGCACATACATACATCTATATATATATATATATATATATATATAGTTACACACACGTGTTTAGGAGACAACTAAAGGGCTTGAATACATGTAATTCTGCACGACCAGGAGGTGCAGCGAATAATTCTCTCTTGATCTCTTGCAGACCATTCTAGGGAAATCCTGCAGCCAATGACGTCACTTCCGGTTCCAGTCCTGATGACATCACTTTCTGACTGGCCTTTAAAGCCACCATCTTGTCGATAATAGATCAGTTCTTTTTGGACTCTGTTGTATGAATATGTCTGTGTTTCGTGAGCCAAGAAAAATTATACAGGTGGCTGCCCTAAATCTTCGCAATGTCTTATGGTCATTCTTTTAGATTATATATATATATATATATAGTTCATAGAGGAAAGACAGACAACCTGGCCAGAATAGAGGATGATTTATTGCCTAGCCTGGAGATCATAATGGAATGATGGTGGAGGGACACTTAGCTTGCGAATGCTGAAAATCTTCATCCCAACTGGGACAGAAGAATAATGGATTGACTAAGCAAATGTGAATACCAGGAGTAGTAAGGCATGTGGCAGTGTTATCTGAGCACAACAAAGTTATGACACCAGCAATGTGGCAAGGGAAATGGAGTCTGGAAACGGTGCCCTGTTGGGATCCTGGCTGCTACAGGGAGCTGCCAGGAAGAATTGCCCTTGTTTCCACACGACCTGGAAGTGCTTCAGATGACTCATGCCCTGACGCTATAGGACAGAGTGGGCATAGCCATTCTGTTGGCCTTAGGGCATTTGAGGCAGCAGATTTAGCAGACCTCCAACTGCAAAGCTACCATCTTAGATTACTTAGCTACAATCTAGAAAATGGCTGAACTGGTTATACTAGGATTGGCTTGTACATCTGATAACAAAGATTTAAATCTGAGGTGATCTGACATCTTTGCTGGGTCTCTTTCCCCAGCAAAGAGCACTAACATAGACTCCAAGAAGGACAAAGATCTATAATTCAATGCATGATGACTAGGGATGAACGTAATAACTCCTATAATATAAGACCCTAATTTTGTAACTGAAAGTGAGTTTAATCCAATCAGGAGAAGGTTCATCCTTCCTTTATAAACTAGTTGCACCATATAGGTTAGGCAGAGAATGCTAGTTAAGAAAGGTTCAGGAATTCTCCAGAACACACTCACTGACATCCAAGGGATTCTGAGAAAATTCTGGGATTCTTCCCGGGACACTCTGTCACATTCTACAAATGACATCCTTCTCTCAGAAACTAACAAGCTCATGAGCCTCTCTCTCACTGGAGAACTGGAAAGGTGACCCATTCATCCTTTTGTAGACATGAAAGCTGTGATCCAAATGTAGAAGACAACAGAAGGAACGGGGAAGGCAAAGCCACATGGCAAGAGGATCATGAAGTAAAGAAAGAGTAAATTCCAATAGTTAGTATCTACTTGAACCCAAATCAACAACATGACTGGTCTTGTAAATTAATTAACTGTGCAAGATAAAATATAAACTTTTAAATAGCAAGTTAATAATCAGCTGATATGTTACATGTTAGTCTGTCTATTCTGTCTGCTTCCAGTCTTATATGTATTTCATATGCATTTATCACACTTTTCCAATCCTTTGTGTTTATTAATAAATTGTATAATTCTGTTCCTTAAAATGAGTGTGCCTCAGTTTCTTTGATATAAGTCAAAGGCCAGAGAATTGCTTTGTATAAAAGAGAAAGGTAAGGAAAATAAAGTAGGTGTATTACTGAAACCTTGTCAATTACAGTAATAAGGTAAGACAGATGATTAATTAACCAACTTAAAATTCACTCAATTCCTACTATTTATATATATATATTTATATATATATATTATATATATATATATATATTCTACTAAAATAATATATTGTACATTAATTAAATACTTAGGTTTATGATTTTGGATTATACATATAACCACGTGATTATTTGAAGATCTTCATAATATACACTGGCATCATTTATTTTCTGTAAAACATGGCTTCATACAGTATAGTTCTAACTATGAGTTAAGAAAATGAAGAAATTTTGATCATCCATGTAATTGTTAAAATTCCTCAAACTGACTTGTTAATTACAAACCTGGGTGTTAGAGCTGGACATGTTGTAATTACAACAAAAAGGGGAAACCTCTGAAACCAAAACATCGAGGCAATCACATTCCGGACACTTCCAAGATAAGTGTAATGTAACTCATCATGCATAAGTTCTACTATTGCTTCTGTTAGCCTGAAAGTTTTAATTTATTTTTATGCTATTAAAAATCCTCATTCATAAGTTAAAGTTGAACTTAAACATGTTTTATCATTACTCTATGCATTTTATTTTAGACAGTTGTCTTGATAAAGAGCTTTGCCATGTGAGTAAGTGTTAAATATAAACAGATTTGGAATGGTGCGTGATTCTGCTTAGTGCAATGAAGTCTTCTATTTAAATTATAAAATTTATTAACTTATCTTTTAATAAATAGCATTAAATCACTGGGAACTATTTTATTTCTGAACATATGGTATCGTTATTTCTACGCAACTATAAAGGTACTTGAACCATGCCAACTTTATTATGATATGTATTAGCTGCCATTTCAGAGCTGCACTAGGAAATTGCTCTGCATCTGTTATTAGATATTTTTATTAACTGTTATTAGATAATATTTTAATTAGGTAAGGCAGTTAAGCACTCCACAAGCACTCGCTATAGCTGGGACCAGTGGAGATCATGACTATAATAAGGTTATGCCACGGACATCTTCTGAAAATGAAAGTGTGAAAAGTAAGTTGCTTATTGTAACTTCAGGGAGATTATATGAACAGATGTGAAAGAACACATAGACAAGGAGAACAATGCAATTCATTAAGTGTAATTTAAATTTTATTATTTGAAAAATCTTTTTTCTGAATAGGCAAGAGGTACAGTGGCTATGGACATTAAATATTCTTTTGAATGTCACTACTTGAAATAAGCCACCCTGGATAAATTAATTTGAAACTTACCAAATTTTCACCAGAAAAAGCTGACAGGAGGAAATAGAATCACCTTTTGAATTGCAAATTAAAATACTTTACAGTATGTATTGTGAAGCAAGAAAATAACAAGAATTTGTGGATTAGTCAACTTCCTTATACAGACTAAATACATTCATTGCATTTGGACATATAAATGGCTTCTTTTCTGTCATCCTGTTTTCAGAGAGGTCATCGACAGTTACTTTTCAGAGGAAGACTTTTACATTTTGATTCTTGTCAAGAGGCTACCATGATGTCTACTTTCTCACACATCTGAAATTGCCTGGTTTCTTATTAACTTTTACAGGTAGACAGATCCATCCTCAAAGGCTGTATAATGTCCAAATGGCCCT
>NW_024386222.1:0-13248 GCF_016835505.1 Polypterus senegalus | reverse complement strand
GGTCACCCGGTGGTTTCTTGACCTGCAGCCGTACAAGTTTTCGCTCGTTCATCGCCGGGTGCTCTCCATGCCAACGCCGATGCTCTCTCTCGGGTTTACGACCTCTCGGTTAAGGTCGCCCGACCCGGGTCTGGGCTGAGGGGGCCTTGTCACACACGCAGCGCATGGGAGGCAGCTAAAGGGCTCGAGTGAAGGCAGTTCTGAGCCATGCCGGGATGTGGCAGAGCGCACTAACTCTCTTTCTCACTTCCCTGTAGACCTAACCCGGGAGGTTCCACCTGTCTCTCTGGACGTCACTTCTGGGACCGAGCCAATGGAGACAGACCTTGCCAGCTCCGGCCCCTGATGTCACATCCGGGACTAAACCAATGAACAATGAACACGTGCCGACCCTTATGACCTCACTTCCTGTCTCCCCTTTAAAAGCCTTCCCTTTTCCCTTCTGTGTCAGTCTTGTTTTGGACTCTGTTGTAAGCACTTCAGTGCTGGTATTTGAAAAGAAAACAAGTTGCAGCCAGGATACCAAATTACATGGGTGGCTGCCCCAAACCTTTTTCTGTCTTTGACTCGTTTTGTGACAATATATATATATATATATAATATAAATATCTAACTATTAGCAGCAAACACGATCATTTTAAGTTAAACTGACCTAAATCAGATACTGTATATATTTGAGTGAGTTCACTCTTTTGCTCCTGTTTTAACAGACATGGCAGTAGTGTGGGTTAAGAGTATTGGTTAAGGGTTTGGACTTCAAATCCATAAGTGGGCTCAAGTCTTGCATCTCCCACCAAGTGACCACTAGAAAGTCACTTCACCTGCTGGTGCACTGATTGGAGAAGAAAAAAGAAATGTAACAATTGTATTTCAAATGCTTTGAGTTACCTTGCATAAAGGCATCAGCCAAATTATAATAGTAATAAACATTGTTAAACTCTCATTTAAGTAGGGACATTTGTAAATTGATTTAAGACAGTCATCAAATTTAACATAATCTTAATTTCTGTAATTTTTGTACATTGTATTATTGTTATTTGTTTTTCTCTTTATATTTGTTATAGCATCACTTTACCATTTTTTTTAACATGTGTTATGGTTTTTTCCCAAAAGAAGGAGGTCGAAATTATTAAATAATCTTGTCCAATTAAAAGCTTCAATTCTTTGACTAAGTGTTATTCTATTTATCTTTATTAATTTATTAATTTACCTATTTACTTATTTTTACTAGGTTAAAGATTTACTCTGCTGGCCTAACTCTCTTTCTGAGGGCTGGAGTTTGATTTGTTTCAAACCTAGTTTTGCAAAACTTGATTTATTTTTATCAAATGTTATTTCATTTTAATAAAATAAAAAAAAAAGTTGACTAAATGTATCAATTAAGTAAAGAATTCAAAACACAAACTTCAAAATATCTATTGTGAATGCAATGATGGAATGGACTGGCATCATGACTGTGATGGAGGCAGAGTCCTTGCCTGCCCGGAGGCCATATTGGAAGGATCATAGAAGTCGAGACATAACTCAGCCATGATGATCCTAAATTCCTATACTGGTTGGGATGATTGATTAGTAGAAGGACAGGAGGAGGTGTGATATAGGGAACAATTCATCTTCCAGAGTGAGAGGTGGCAGGATTCCTTTGTTTGGCTCCCAAATTGAACACGTGCAGGGTTGCCTCAAAATTTTAATACAGAAGGTAAGCCTGTCGGGGTTTTTGGGTGCTGCTAAGGCGTAGCTGGAAAAACCTTCTTGTCTTGTGGAGTTTCATATGGTCTAAAAGTGCTTTTCGTGTGCAATACTACAGTATCGAAAGTACTGCCAGGTGTTACATCAATGAAGCTGTTCTGCCTCATCCTGGAAAGTCACAGTCATGAGGTAGTGGGCAACACTAAGAATGGAGGAGTGAAAGGAGATGGAGAAGGAGCATTCAACTGAATGGTGATATGTTGGACTAATCCTAAAGCCTGTGAACATGTCTGTGAGTGATAAATACCTTTGTTTTTAACCCTAAACTGTTTTTTGGAGAGTTGTGTCTGCTGTTCAGTGCTCAGTGGCACCCACTTGTTGTCACAAAAGCAAAAGTTGAGAAAAAAATGGCTGAAAGGGATTACCAAATAGTGCCATGATAATCAATGTCAAACGTAAAGTCCACAGATCCAGATTTCAAAATCCTAAATGGCAACGGTCAATTAATAGCCACATAATCTAAAATGCTGAATGCTAAACAAAAAAATAAATACATAAATAAATACACATTTTATAAAAAGAGCCAAGCTTGAAAAAAAATTTCCAATTATTAAAAGATGAAAGGAGGATTCACTAAAATTAATGGGCTGAGGCAGTGGTTCTCAACCTGTGGGGGCCCCTCTAGGGGCGAGAATCGAAAATATGAAAAATACATCTATTGAAACCAAAACAAATTAACTTAAACTACATTCTGATACTAGAACAATAAATATAGAGTTAGATAAATGTCGATAAAAGTTAAGTAGGTATAATAAAATATGCATCTACATTTCAAAAAAATGTTAAAGGGGGTGCGATTAATACTGATATTAAGACTCGGGTCGCAAATACTTAAAGGTTGAGAAACACTGGGCTGAGGTTAAAACTAAAAATAAGTCTTAGTAGGTTTAACAAAAATAATGATGAAGAACACAAACAGATCCTGACTTCCTGAGAGATTTTAGTTACAACACAAAAGTTCTGTTTTGAATTTTCAGGAAGTTGAACACTGTAGGTAGCGTACCATCATCTTTTATAGCAGCATCCCTATGATGCCCTGTGTCACAACTTTAAAACATCAATGTAATGAGAACAGCCAAAACATGAAATGTAACAATAACAATTAATAACTAACACAAAAATGAAAAGAAATCCACAAAATATGTACCAAACAAAATGTTGTGTGTTTCAAATCCCTAAAAACCACAACACTACAAAGCTCACAACAAAAGATGAAACATAAACAAGATCGGAGGAACTCAGTCCAGATGAAAACCAATGCCACAGCAAAGTGACTAATAAAGGACTCTCAGGTAACTCCTGATTTAATGAATTGACAAAGATCAGAGTAAGAGACCAGGACCAAAACATAATTAAACCAAAAGCACAGAAGTGGAGAGAAATAACAAAATAAAGATAAAACAAAGCCATAACATTAACATTACATGTGCCAATGCTTTGGGAGGTGTTTATGTGGGTGCCACCATATCGTTGGTAGCAATGAATCCCATTACTTGTCTAGTGGTTAGTGTTCTCTAAAGCCATCACAATTCCCCTGTAAAGTTTTCAATAATTTGCTCAAATTGTGGACTGAAGCACCTTATTAAAGCAAACAAAGAGTAGAGCTAGTTAGAGATGTGCTAAGAGATCAGTGTTAAGATTTTGATTTCTGATTTCTTTTGGACTACAGGTTTTGCTTCCATCTTGGCTTTGAAGCTTTTTGCTTTTGTGTTATACTTGACAACCGCTTAACAAACATCTATTCTTTTGATTGTTCACTGTGAAAGACTGAGATTTACCAGTTAAAAAATTATGAACCAACAAATACATACGAGGAGAAGCTCTGCTGATCAAAGAATACAGTGACAAATGAATACCTAAATGTATGTAGCATCCACACGCTATTCTGTATTAAAGACAGTCTTCTACTCATCACCTCCTCTGATTACGATTTAACTCTAGTTACTCTGTAAATCCAATTTTGAAAAAATGATTGACCATCAATGTGGTTTGATTTTGTATAAGCCTCTGTAAACTATGCAAGTTCATTTTGATCCATCCCTTAATATTATAAATAAAAATGCAGCACCAATCAGGTTATTATAATGTTAAATAAAATGGTTAGTTAAGTTTTCTTTGAGATAAGCCTTCACAGCCTTACCTTCTGGTCTAGATAAGGAATTAGATCTCACCTTAAGTAACGTTAACCATGGAATAAGTCAATAGCACAGTCATGTTTCATGTGAAATGGGAGTTCTAAAGATTTCTTTGTGCTAAGCCTGTCCATGTACCTATTTTCATATCTAAAGGAACGGTTAATTCTTTTTTAATCCCAGTTTGAACTGGATAACCATCAATATTTTGAGTTTTAATGTGACAAATAACAAAAATATTTAGGACCACAAATTTTTCGAAATTAACAGTTGACTTGTCAAGCTGCTGTGGATACTAGGTGGCACTGTTGTCCCTTACACCCAACAGACAGACACACAGGATAAAAACACCAAGGAGATCTTTTTAATTATTCTCTTCTTATGACTGTGCCCTCCAAGCACCACAGCCACGATAAACAGGCAAGAAATACATCAAGCATAACACTAATCACAATTATCTCTTTTTCTTCTCCTCCACACCTCCCAGCAATTGTTGTCTACTACCTCCTGACTCTGGCTCCTCTGCTGGGTGTTCCACAGTCCTTTATATCGCGCCCAACCCAAAAACTTGAGTTTTCTTCAGCCCAGAAGTACTTCTGGACATTTGTCCCCGTGACTTGGTAGTACTCCGGGCTATGGTGAAGACATGACTCCTCAGGTTCTCTTGCAGTGTTCCCTGGCGGCACCCACGGTACCCAGCCGGCCTGTGGTTTTAAACTACATGTCCCATGGTGCCCTGTGGAAATCCGGGGCAACACTACACTGCAGGGAAGCTGCCATCTAACGTCTTGGGGATGTAGTGTCCCAAAGTTGTTGCCTTCCCCCCATTAGAAGGCCACACTTTTCCTCTAGTTGTAATACCATTTGTTGATATGAATGACATTAAACCCATGCAAAAGTTCTTTCAAGCTGTTTAGAAAATGATCATTTTCTTCAGATGATACAGATGCCCAATATAACAGTTTTCCACTTAATAAACTAATGTAGGTAATCTTGGATTTTGCAGTAGACAAAGAGGTGGGCTGAACATTAAAAACAATTTTACATTTATTTACAAATCCAATCACCTACAAGCACTCACATTCCCAATGTAGGGTATGTGAGGTTCCCTAAATAAACCTCTTGGTGCTGTCGGAACCGCTCATAGAGGGTGTTTATATAGTCATATGAAAAAGTTTGGGAACCCCTCGTAATTCTTTGGATTTTTGTTTCTCATTGGCTGAGCTTTCAAAGTACCAACTTCCTTTTAATAGATGACATGTCTTATGGAAACAGTAATATTTCAGCAGTGACATTAAGTTTATTGGATTAACAGAAAATATGCAACATTCATCATAATTAGAAAAGTGCATAAATTTGGGCACCCCAACAGAGATATGACATCAATACTTAGTTGAGCCTTTTTTTCCGAATATAACAGCCTCTAGACGCCTCCTGTAGCCTTTGATGAGTGTCTGGATTCTGGATGGTATTTTTGACCATTCTTCCATACAAAATCTCTCCAGTTCGGTTAAATTTGATGGCTGCTGAGCATGGACAGCCTGCTTCAAATCATCCCATAGATTTTCAATGATATGCAAGCCAGTGGACTGTGATGGCCATTCCAGAACATTGTACTTCTCCCTCTGCATGAATGCCTTTGTAGATTTCAAATTGTGTTTGGGTCATTGTCCTGTTGGAATATCCAACCCCTGTGTAACTTCAACTTTGTGACTAATGCTTAAATATTATCCTGTAGAATATGTCGATATTTGGTTGAATTCATCTGACCCTTGGCTTTAACATGGGCCCCAGTCCATGAACTAGCCACACAGCCCCACAGCATGATGGAACCTCCACCAAATGTGACAGTAGGTAGCAGGTGTTTCTGCAGTGGGCTGGTGCCCTGACTGGGGTTTGTTTCCTGCCTTGTGCCCTGTGTTGGCTGGGATTGGCTCCAGAAGACCTCTGTGACCCTGTAATTAGGATATAGTGGGTTAGATAATGGATAGATGGATAGCAGGTGTTTTTCTGGGAATGCAGTGTTCTTCTTCCGGCATGCAAAACATTTTTGTTATGACCAAATAACTCCATTTTTGCCTCATCACTCCAAAGCTAACTTTTTCATATGACTGTAATACAGTATTCAGTGTGTGGCACTGTGCAGGTGCAGAATCGTTTCACGTATGTGCACTGACATTCAAAGTGGTGACTTCCTTAACAGCTAACTAAAAACTGCTGTGTTTGCTGTACTTGGCTAAAGAGTTGGAGTTCATGTCTCATTATTAAATGTGCCCAGAAAGCCATCCAATCATCGAAACAATAGAGTAAGGATACACATTCCTACCACCATTTTGCTTTCCTCCCTGAGGTTTTTTTGCTTACCTTTTACGTATTGATCTTGTGCATATTTTCGTCTTAGCCTGCACGAAGTTTCATCTTTGCTTAATGTCTGGACAACTTCTCGCCGTGTGTTTCTGCACATTCGGCTATCTCTGTGTGCTGTTGACACTGCATTGTATGGTGCACACAACTGTTCCTCCAATGAGCTCATGTTCTCTTGTCTTGTGTTTTCACAGTCGACCTGCATAGGTGCACACAGTAGACATGCGATCACTAATGAGAGGTTCCATTCTCTATTACTGCTGACGAAATTTAAGTCACGTGCATCATACTGGCTTCTCACGGTGACTCACATGCAGTATGTATAAACTGACCTTGAGAAAGATATAATCTTTACTTTGATGAAAAGATTCAAAAAGACTAGCCGGACAGGACAAGTTAGTTTCACTAGGATAGCACAAGAATAAAAACAATGGGCAGGTCAAGTCGTAAGTCATTAAATCCAAATAATTCTGTTGTTCAAAAAGCCAAAAAAAACTTTAATGAAAGAGAAAAGAAAGGAAGATTTAAAGTTAAAAGAAATCAGAAGCAAAACAAAGAACAAGCTGATTATAAACACCATAGTCACCGTGACATGACATGCCACAATGTGCAAAGATGTTTAGAATCATGTGTTACAACAAGTGCCACTAAAAGGTGCCAATGATGATGTCATCATAAAGGATAATTAGACAAATGATTAGCTTCTAGCAATTAGAAAAGAGAACACGGAGAAGAATCCAACTTGAATATGTGTGGTACATGTCAGTTAACATGGTTTAGGTGAGGGAGATCACCATGGATTTTTATGAAGAAGGAATGAACACTGGAGTGAGTTACTTACCACTTTGCAGGTTAGAACCTTATTATTTACTTGGGTGAGGTAAGTACTAAGGCTTATAATTTTTAATGTGTTTTGGTCCAGGAATTGTAACAAGATAAGCCCCCCAAACTAGATCTCATATTAAAATCTTAAATAAACAAAATACATTTTTTATTTCATCTTAAATTAGCAATTGTCTGTTTTTTTGGTTAGGTGAATATTAAATGATAACCTATGTTGGATTGAGTTATCTCTTCTCCTCAGATTTGTTCTTATCCTCAAATGGGAGTGATAAATAAAACCTTATCTCTGAGGTGTCACTGGTAACCACTAAACTCTCTGGGAAAAACAGCCTATTAAAAAAAACAAGGCAATAAATACTAAAATGGTGTTGGGTACCAACAAATGCCCTCCTTGTATTTCCTCACGGATGGCAGAGGAAAATATTTAGCACAAGGACTAAGAGAAACTAAGGTCAAAGATAAAGCATGAAGGACAAAAACCAGAAGGACAAAAATAAAAGTAAATGTCAAAGCCCACATGTCAAAATTAACATGTGAAAAGTTCTAACTCTATAGCAGATTTTCAGATAACTGAAGTACAAGAATTTGTGATTATCCAGAAATGTAGTCAATAAGAATAGTGTGGCATCATCTTACATAGATAGGAAGCATTAATATTATATGTAAAGCGACCATTAGACCTCCTATAACATTGCAAGATGCTGAGAAATTAGTTCATGCTTTTGTTTTCAGTCGGCTAGATTACTGTAATGCACTCCTCTCAGGACTACCTAAAAAAGATATCAATCGATTACAATGAGCGCAGAATGCAGCTGCCAGAATCCTAACTAGGAAAAGAAAATCAAGCACATCTCTCCAGTTTTGATGTCACTACACTGGTTACCTGTGTCATTTAGAATTGACTTCAAAATACGGGTTATGGTTTACAAAGCCTTAAATAATCTCGCTCCATTTTATATTTCAGAATGTCTCTCACCTTACACTCCTAATCGTAACCTTAGATCTTCAAATGAGAATCTGCTTAGAATTCCAAGAGCTAAACTTAAAAGAAGTGGTGAGGCAGCCTTCTGCTGTTATGCACCTAAACTCTGGAAGAACTTTCTGATACAGTGGAGTACCTTGAAAAACTGCTAAAAACACATTATTTTAACACAGCTTTCTCATAGCTTCATTTTTTAGTTTAATCCTGATATGCATTTAATTATCATTATCATTCATGGTGGCTCTGTAATCTGTACTAACCCCTACTTTCACTGCTGTTCTTTTTCAAGTTTTCTGTGGTGACGATCTGCACCATCACCACCTGATCAAAGCACCGTGATGTCTCTACTTTGATGGATTAAAGGCCAGAAGTCCACATGACCGTCATCATCAAGTTCTTCCATGTGAACCCTGAATACCATGAGCACTGATTGCACCTTTGGCAGCAATTACAGCATCGAGTCTTTTTGAATATGATGCCACAAGCTTGGCACACCTATCCTTGGCCGGTTTCGCCCATTCCTCTTTACAGCACCTTTCAAGCTCCATCAGGTTGGATGGGAAGCGTCGGTGCACAGCCATTTTAAGATCTCTCCAGAGATGTTCAATCGGATTCAAGTCTGGGCTCTGGCTGGGCCACTCAAGGACATTCACAGAGTTGTCATGAAGCCACTCCTTTGATATCTTGGCTGTGTGCTGAGGGTCGTTGTCCTGCTGAAAGATGAACCGTCGCCCCAGTCTGAGGTCAAGAGCGCTCTGGAGCAGGTTTTCATCCAGGATGTCTCTGTACATTGCTGCAGTCATCTTTCCCTTTATCCTGACTAGTCTCCCAGTTCCTGCCGCTGAAAAACATCCCCACAGCTTGATGCTGCCACCACCATGCTTCACTGTAGAGATGGTATTGGCCTGGTGATGAGTGGTGCCTGGTTTCCTCCAAACATGACGCCTGGCATTCACACCAAAGAGTTCGATCTTTGTCTCATCAGACCAGAGGATTTTGTTTCTCATGGTCTGAAAATCCTTCAGGTGCCTTTTGGTAAACTCCAGGTGGGCTGCCATGTGCCTTTTACTAAGGAGTGGCTTCCGTCTGGCCACTCTACCATACAGGCCTGATTGGTGGATTGCTGCACTGATGGTTGTCCTTCTGGAAGGTTCTCCTCTCTCCACAGAGGACCTCTGGAGCTCTGACATAGTGACCATCGGGTTCTTGGTCACCTCCCTGACTAAGGCCCTTCTCCCCTGATCGCTCAGTTTAGATGGCTCTAGGAAGAGTCCTGGTGGTTTCAAACTTCTTCCACTTACAGATGATGGAGGCCACTGTGCTCATTGGGACCTTCAAAGCAGCAGAAATTTTTCTGTAACCTTCCCCAGATTTGTGCCTCGAGACAATCCTGTCTCGGAGGTCTACAGACAATTCCTTTGACTTCATGCTTGGTTTGTGCTCTGACATGAACTGTCAACTGTGGGACCTTCTATAGACAGGTGTGTGCCTTTCCAAATCATGTCCAATCAACTGAATTTACCACAGATGGACTCCAATGAAGCTGCAGAAACATCTCAAGGATGATCAGGGGAAACAGGATGCACCTGAGCTCAATTTGGAGCTTCATGGCAAAGGCTGTGAATACTTATGTACATGTGCTTTCTCAGTTTTTTTATTTTTAATAAATTTGCAAAAATCTCAAGTAAACTTTTTTCATGTTGTCATTATGGGGTGTTGTGTGTAGAATTCTGAGGAAAAAAATGAATTTAATCCATTTTGGAATAAGGCTGTAACATAACAAAATGTGGAAAAAGTGAGGCGCTGTGAATACTTTCCGGATGCACTGTATGTGTGTGTGTGTATGTGTGGTCTACAATTAAAAGAATACATAAAACTTATTGGTAAATTACAAGGGTGTTGTACCGTGTTAGCCATTATGAATGCAGTGAAAAGTCAAGCAAAATGACACCTTTTAATGGCTAACTAAAGGGGCCTGAGTTACCTCGAAAGCTTGCATATTGTAATCTTTTTAGTTAGCCAATTAAAGGTGTCATTTTGCTTGACTTTTCACTACATTGGTCCACTAGATGGCAGTATTACACAAATTAGGCACTAGCTTATCGGCACTATGAAATCCAAATCATCAAAGTATCAGTAAATAGTAGATAGATATTAAGAAACTTATAGTAAAGTACATTGATGCAATGCCATAAACTATTAATAAGGAATATTGCTGCATGTAAATAACACTAAGGCACTTTCTCAACATATAAACGCTAAACAATACACTTTAAACAGCTTTGCATCTTAACGTATAAAAACAAACGTAAATGAACCCACCCCTGGTTATTAACGCACATTTCTTATTAATTCAGGACACTACTGACTCTTAGTTATTACAAACAAATGTTTCTCTACTCGGAAATGACTACTGTAGTACACGTGCATCTCTTTCGCTTTTGGAACATCCCATATTTTGTGCTCTTGTGTAGTGCACCTTGAATTGTGAGCCGTGCCTCTTCATTATTGCTGTCTCCTAACAGAAACTACTTTTGAAATCGATGATTGAGTGACGGGGACATGGAGGGGTTGGATTTTCATATTGTTTCACAATTAAATTCATGCATACAGTACTTAAAGTTGCACTCAGGGCCGGATTAAGACCCTTAGATGCCCTAACCACAATTTTGGTGCCCCTTACATTAGTAATTCAAAATATTAAAACAATAACAAACTAGAAAATAAAATTTTATTTTATTATGGAAAATTCAAAATTAAACAAAACATACTTACAGTACAGTTTGTATACTTCATTTTATTTTTATCTTAATAATTTTCTTCTACTTTTTTTCCTTGCAAACTCTTTGATTAGATCTTCATAATCAATCTTACGTAACACATCTGCTTCTATACATAATAGAATTAAGGCGTCCAGCTTGCCTTGATGCATAGTTATTCTAAGGCGATTTTTAATATATTTCAACCGAGAAAATGAGCGCTCAGCTGAGCAGTTTGTGACCATTAATGTTAAAAATATATGAAAGGCTATGTCTACATTTGGAAAAACACACTCAATATTGTCTTCTAAAATTATTTTATAAAGTTCTGCATGACTGAATCTTGTTTTTACATTTTCTGTTGCACTGAACTTATGGCACATATATAAATGAAACTGCTGAAGTTCAGCTGAGAAATTACTGTTGAAGTCCTCTGGGTAAGCATCAATCAGCTTTTTACAGTACTTAGAATACCTTTCAATGTTAGTAGATGATGGAGTGACATATGGCAGATCACTTAGAAAAGAAAATCTCTCAGCTGCTTCTGTGTATATCACTCCTCTCCTTTTCATCTCAGTTTCAAGTTTGTCAAGAATTATGCAAAAGGTGCTCATATGAAATTTATTTCTGGCATTCAGATATACAGTACTTCTGGTGTACCTCCATCATTGAGTAGCTTCTTTCTGATACGTTTGCGAGTTGTAGCTGCCTTGTAATCGACATCTGGTAACATTTCCTTTGCTTCTTTTTCATATTTTTCAAATTCATTTCGTAAAGTACACAGTTGATCAGCTAATGATACATACAGATCTGCACATGTTTTTAAGTTCACATTCTCATTTTGTAGAACTTTGCTTAGTCTGTGAAAATGCAACATAGTACAAGATTTGAAGGATATTCTGTGAAAATTTTGTTAATTAATCTTTATTAGTAAAAAAGTTATAAAAAATTTTATCCAATAGTAATCGGCTGTACGATTTTCACTTTTACATAATGTAAATTGATTTAAAAATATCCAAGAATAGAATTAAATAGACTTACCAGAATATTTTTAGCTCAAACTGGGACGATTTTTTGTTTTTGCTTAAAACAGAAAATAACGCCTTCTACACACTAGAAATCTATTGTAAGTTAAATAACAGATAATTCATGAAACACAACAATTATGTGATAATATTTTTAATCAACTATTAACTATTATTTAAAAATATAAAAAATTATTGTTTTGAATCGAATTATATTCACAATATTTTGACATAACATGGCATTTAAGGGAATCACCATGAAATGCTAATTCCCCATCGTACATGGCACCAGTATGCAGAACGCACTGTATAAGGTGCCATCTGTGAACAGTGACGGCATAGGGAGGTACAGGGAGGCATTATTCATTTTTCATTAAATTTTGAAAATGGCTATAAATTTAATTAATTTAATAATTTATGTGATAAATTCAGCCATGAAAAAGTTTTGTGGTGCCCCCTTTACCCATGATGCCCTAATCATGTGCTTACTTTGCTTAAATGGTTAATACAGCACTGGTTGCACTCGACATTTTGGATATCGAGATCATTTCAAATATCTATAATATATACGTAAGATAAAAGAAACTAGAAAGCTGATCAGGTGATTCAAATCTTGGAGCAGAGTAGAGGGGCATAAGTTTATGGGGCATTGGAACTCCTTTTGGAACAGAAGAGACCTGATCCGTCACGATGGGTGCCATCAGAACCTGAGGGGCACCAATGTAATGAGGAGGCGTAGGAGTAGGTTAGTCGAGGATTGTTTAAATTAGGGAAAGGGGTGTTTAGGACAGGCCAGGTTTAGAACTATACATGGAGGAACAAACAATAGTGTAAAAATAAAAATGCATAATAATGTAAATTCTAATCCAACTTTTAAATGTAAAAGGAGTTACAGGTTAAAAATAGCTTGCCTTAATGCTAGAAGTATAAAAAATAATAAGGCAAGTGAGTTGGAATTGCATGTAACAGAGCACAATTATGATATTATAGCAATAACAGAAACCTAGAAAAATAACGATGAGTGTGACATACAGGGATATACATTTTTTTAGGAAGGATAGACAGAACAGAAAAGGAGGTGGGATTTTTGTTTATGTCAAACAGAATGTAACTGCAGGTCTTCTCCAGTTGGGTGATGAGCCCCATTTTAGTGAGGACACGTGGCTTCGCCTGGAAAGCATTAGAGAAAGGGCTCTTCTTTTAGGAGTGTGTCATAGACCATCCAATGCAGACAGTGATTTCAATGCACCACAAACACCTCTCCAACCAGCACTGCTACTAAGTGCACTGCCTGGTCTCTTAGTCCCCACCTGTTAGCCGAGGCATTTACCTGGAACCAGTTTCAAAAGACCTTCCAGGATCATTAACCATCAAAGTGACCCAAGTAGTATAGG
>NW_024386221.1:0-25000 GCF_016835505.1 Polypterus senegalus | reverse complement strand
GGCGCTCCATCACGCCGGGGTGGGGAGCAGACAAGCGGTGATGGATGTCGCGATGTTCTCGGCCTGCAGTCCTCGCCAAGCGCCTTCTAAAATTCCCGTTGGCCGGTGGTGACAGAAAAGGAATTCATTTTACTGGATGGCTCCTTCCTCGTAGTTTCACAAAAAAGAAAAAAACAAAGTAGGAGATCGCCGTGTGGAGGTGCTTTCATGGTGCACCGCACTCATTACCCATTGTACTGCGAGTTCTAATAAAATCGCAAATAAATTGCTTTATACCCCTGACGAAGAGGGTCTACGCCGCTGCCTTAGCCACAGATGTGTGAGGCCGCAAAATCATTGGCATAAAGGGAATACATCAGGGGTCTTCAAACACATCCCGGAGGGGCTCTTGTACTGAGGAGAACAGTGCTGGGGGCACAGCGTCCCACTGTCGCCAGCTCCGAAGGTCTGCCTGGCAGGACCCCCTCACCAAGGGTTGTGTCAGTCATTATCCAACCCGCTATATCCTAACACTGGGCCAAGAGGGTCCGCTGGAGCCAATCCCAGCCAGCACAGGGCACTAGGTAGGAAACAAACCCCGGGTGGGGCGCCAGCCCACCGCAGCCAAGGCTTGTGTTCACTCGCAAAACTCTTGGTTTGGCAAACAATTTGGTATGGAAAGGTGAGCTATAATCTGTAAAGGTTTAAAGGCTTTAGGGTGGCACAATGTGTGATATAAACATTTGAAAATAGATAGAGAGGAATGTATAGGAAAGCTATAAAAGGCATTATAAAAGGCATTATAAAATATAATCTCATTTATAAACGTCTACCCGTGGAAGTGTGTCCGTCTGTCCGACCCGGAAGTGAGGGGTGGAGTCGGGGTTAGAGCTCCGCCTCCGAAGAAACAGAAAACTAACAAAAGTGAGGCGAGCGTGTCGGCAAAACGAAACCTCCGAAGAAAGACAGAGTCGCCTTGTCGCTAATATCGGCAAAATGGAATCCCTTTTACTGTTTCTTCCTCCGCTAAAACACAAGCGAGGCAAGCGTGTTGGCACAACGAATCCTCCCAGGAGAGAGATAGGAGTTGCTCTCAATTATCTGACATCTGTACATTCAGGTTTTTTATGACAATTTCAATAGTTTCTAGGACCCCAGGCTTTTTACAGCATGGGCTTACACAACTAGTATAATATAATATGATAGATAGATAGATAGATAGATAGATAGATAGATAGATAGATAGATAGATAGATAGATAGATAGATAGATAGATAGATAGATAGATAGATAGATAGATAGATGAAAGGCACTATATAGATAGATAGATAGATAGATAGATAGATAGATAGATAGATAGATAGAAAGACACTATATAATAGATAGATAGATAGATAGATAGATAGATAGAGATAGATAGATAGATAGATAGATATATGATAGATAGATAGATAGATAGATAGGCAGATAGATAGATAGATAGATAGAAAGGCACTAGATAGATAGATAGATAGATAGATAGATAGATAGATAGATAGATAGATAGATAGAAAGGCACTATATGACAGATAGATAGATAGATAGATAGATAAAGGTGCTATATATTCATAGGTAAAGGCTCCATATAACATGATATTTAGATTGTGTAACAAGGCGCTATATAGCGCCCAACCCAACACAGATTGGACATGGGAGGCACATATAAAAAATAAATAAACTTTTATTTTTCTTCAGCTGGAGGGCACATCTTCCCCGTGTCCCCCCAGCCACAACACAGTCCCAGCACACTCCTCTCTCTTTCTTCTACCAACACTCTGGCCGTTGAGTGGTGATTGCTGGCTCCTTTTATGGGTACCCAGAAGTGCTCCAGGTGGTTGATTGCCGATATCCGGCTGCACTTCCAGGTGTGACGAAACCAGTGCCCCAAAAGGGCCAGCCGGTCCTGCTGCAGCACCCCCTGGCGGCGCCTGCAGAACCCAACAGGGCTGTGGTATACTTCATCCCCCATGGAGCGCTGTGGGAGGCTGAGACACCGCTCCAACCCAGGGGGGCGGCCATCCAGCGTCCAGGGGGAGGTATTGCACTGCCCTGTGCTGCTCCCCCTGAATATGTAGTGAAGAAAGGCACTATATAATATATGGATATAAAAGGCTCTATTTAATACATAGAGATAGATATCAAAGGCACTATATAATGCAAATGCTTGAAAATAGTTACTAATGAAATTATTTGTAGTAAACAGATGCATTAAATACATAGATATGAAAGGCACTATAATCAATAGGAAGAAAGATGCGCAAGGGTCTACCTAACATATGAGTGTTAAACATTTGAAAATATATGATCTATAACAGGAGTTAGCAAAGGCACTATATAATGGAAGGATTACCGACAGACAGATTTGTCAGGCACTATAAGCCACACTAAACAGCAGGAACTCCTCTCACTTTCTTGTTCACTTGACAAAGAAGACAAAGACTCGCTCAGGTCACACAAGGACTCGGCGTTGTCTTCTTTTGTATAGCGCCTTTTATTGGACATGCCTGCTTGTTTTTGTTCCTTTCCATATTCCTCAATATCCGTCTCCCGCAGACACAACATGCGACAGTGAAGGCGAGCAGGTGACTGCGCTACCTTTCAAGATGGACCTCCTTTTAAAGATCAAATGTGTAAAGGGGCCAAACCGGCCCTTCGGATCAACGTGCGGTCAGCTGGAGTTTGTGATTCGGACAGCGCCTTCTTTACGTCCTAACCGTATACAGTGACCTCTTGAAGGAGACCCTCGCCCTCGGGAATTGTTGACGGTTTTATTCTGGTGGTCGCTTGTAATTTGAACTCTTCATACACAACTCACTGACGTTACACGAACTCGGAGAGACGAGTCTACGTGAAGGTGCGGGCCGATCAGTGAGCGGTTCGAAGAGTTGAACGTCTTTCCGGATTTGCCCCGCACCAGGAATACCAACAGGCTGCGCTCCGCCGACGCTTCGCTCTTTTGACAAGCGAGAACATCTGACGTTTTCACAGAAAGCCCTATAAAAAGTTGAGTAATGGCACCCAGATGAAGGGAATTTGTCTAATGCCCTTTTTACAGCGCACTGCAGATGAGGCCTGCCGAAGGAGAATTTGTAGAAATAAAATCAGGTTGACAGTCGAGCGCTCGGGTCAGCGCTGCAAAGGCGCGGCGGGCGCGCGGGGCTTTAATCGAAACAGGCTGAGCTGTCAGCGGCGCGGCGGCTTTACACGGAGCGCGAGGGGAAGCCCTGCTGGGATTCATTTGATCGCCGCTACACAGACGCTAATTCACGATGACAGGGAAGAAATTTTATAAATGGCTGTTTTTAAGCAAAATACAATGGCTATATTACAGGAAAGGAGCCCACTTGCAGATTTATGAGCTGATCAAACACGCGGCTTCGGAGCACACGAAGGGACTGAGATGGAGAGCAGCGGTGGAGACGAGGAGTTGAAGTGTCCTCACGGCAGTTTGTCACATCGGTTAGTGATTTACGAAAGAAAGAAAGAAAGAAAGAAAGACATCAGCGCGGCATTCGACTTCCCTTGTGGATTCCGGTGACCCAGAAACCATCGGAGATACCAGCTGCCCATCTACCACTTTTATAGCGCCTCTATTATCTGTCTTTCATTTAGTGCATTTCATCTCTGTACCTACAAACATTTGTATTATATAGTACCTGTCCTATGTTATTATATAGCGCCTTTCACATCTGCCAATTTATCTACAAAATGTATATCAGATAGTGCCTTCCCTATTATATAGTGCCTTTCACAGCTATGCATCTATCATAAAGTACTGATCTGCAAACATTGGTATCATGTTGTGTCTTGTCTTTTCTGTATCTATATCCTTCTATTATATAGTGCCTTTCATATCTGTTATCTAGTACCTTTTCTATCTATCTATACATTTGTCTCATATAGTGCCTTTTCCTATTTATCAGCTCTATAGAGCTTTTCACATCTGTCATTCTACAATCATCCATCCATCTATTATTCAACCCGCTATATCCTAACTACAGGGTCACGGGGGTCTGCTGGAGCCAATCCCAGCCAACACAGGGCACAAGGCAGGAAACAAACCCCAGTCAGGGCGCCAGCCCACCACAATTCTACAAACATTTGCATCATAAAATAATATATAATGCCTTTCCTATCTCTCTATCCACCATATAGTGTCTTTAACATCTGTTTGTTGTTTGTAGGAAGATGTGAAAGGCACAATACATTTGTATCATATAGTGCCTTTCCTACACTGAAAAAAAAAATGTGATGATTCACACTTAATATGTTCAATCTGAACCAATAGAATTCTTTTTAGCTTATTGATCCCACAATTTGTAAGTTGAGGCAAATCATTTAGAGTGATTGGGTGCAATTCACTTGGTTTATACTGAAGTTAATCTATTTTTTAAGTTGTTCTTCTTTTTTGGCAGTTGGAAAGCCATCATGCTGGAAAGTTCGACCGAAAGAATATACAAACGACCCCCAAACACAGCACACGAACAACCTAAAATATTAAGTTAAATGAAATAGGATTTTTACGTTTATTCCCTCCACCATAACTTAATTTGGTACAAACATTTTTTTTTTACTTTGATTGAGATCTGAAACCAAATATTTCAAGCTGCAACACTAAATGGCTAAACTTCAGTTGCTTGAAAGAGAAAATTTATGTTGAATGAACAACTTCAGTGTATCTCTGTATCTATAATATAGCGTCATTTAGATCTCTCAATGTATCTACAAAAACGTGTGTCATATAACACCTTTTATATTATATAGCGCCTTTAATAACTATGTATCTATTATAAGGTGCAGCTTGTATCTCCCTACAAACATTTGTATCATGCTCTGACATTCATATCTGTAATATAGTCCCTTTCCAATATATTCATCATCTAGGGTCTTTGATATCTATCTATAAATATTTTCATCATAATAATGTTTTTCATATCTATCTATCTAATCCTGCCAACTACATTATCTGTCTATCTGTCATTATATAATGCCCTTCACATTTATCTATCCATTATATAGCATCTTTCATTTCTATCTGTCTGTCTGTCTGTCTTATATAGTGCCTTTCACATCTGTCTATCTACAAATACTTCTATCCTATAATACCTTTCTTTTCTATTTTCTATAGTGCCTTTCCTGTCTATATGTCTCTTTATTATATAATGTCTTCCATATCTATCTATTTATCTTAATTGCTATCCACAAACATGTGTGATATTTTGCTTTTCCTATCACTCTAATATATAGCGTCTTTCACATCTGTTTGTATACTACATAATAAGGCACAAAGGTCTGTGTGTGTGTGCGCGTGTGTGTGTCTGTGTGTGTGCGCGTGTGTGTGTGTCTTTGTCTGTGTGTGTGTGTGCGTGCTGTGTGTGTGTCTGCGTGTGTGTGTGTGTGTGTGTGTGCGTGTGTGTGTGTGTGTGTGAGTGTGCGTGTGTCTGTGCGTGTATGTGTGTGTGTGTCTGTGTCTGTGTGTGTGTTTGCGTGTCTGTGTGCGTGTGTGTCTGTGTGTGTCTGTGTGTGTGTGTGTGTGTGCGCGTGTCCAGGCCTTCAGAGCAGCCTGATTGGTCAGCTTGGTTTTGGTGATGCGATCCGAACAGGAAGTGCCAGGCTGCGACACACAAGGAGGAGTAGGAGGCCCGCTGAGAGTCGTCTTCAAAGGCAGGAAGTATAAAAGTGGACAAGACACCTGACAATGACAGAGTCTGAGAAGTGGGCTTTATAGGAATGCAATCGAGAGACGGTGTGCCAGTCAAGAGGTGTGCAGACACAAGCGCCGAAAGCCAAGAGATTTCCGATACTTTAAAATGTGTTCAATCAGCTGACAGGTAAGGTGGCCAGTCTCTTATAGAGGGTCTTTCACCTCAGTCTGTCATGTAGCGCCTTTCCTAACTCTAAGCACTCATCTGCCCAGTTTTCTTGGGTTCTGCTCCACACTGGAAAGCTACAAGCAGCAATAAAATCCACAACCCCTCCGAGTGGTCGTATCGCACATCCGTCTGGCGGCGCCATGTGTTAGAGTGCACGTTGTTTGTCTCCATGTCATTTGTCTGGCAGGTGAACTGAGCTTCCTAATTCTAGACGGGACGTTCCTGAGGGTCTGTGTGTCTGCTAAGGAAGACAAAGTCAAAGTTGCCGCCGCGCGCTCCTTTTCTTGCTGATTAAATGTCTGTGAATGAAGTTAAACTCTGATTTTATAGCAGTGAATTCTAGCCGTGAGTATATTTTGTGATTTCACCATCTGCTGGATCTCACTGGGCTGGTGGGCAGCAGCTCAGTTTTAACTGGCACATCAAAGTGGCCCCCCGCCTGGCTGTACACCACCTGAACAAAGGCCAGTTTGGTGTTAGTGAGATTTATGGAGTGCCACCTGTAGACTTAGTGCAGTTTAACGAGATCTTAATGGAGACCCTTTATGACCTTAGTGGGGTGGGCACTTGAGAGCTTTAGAAAGGCAAATCAAAGTGGTGTGGAAGAGTGCCATCCTACGACACAGCAGGACCTTAATGGAGGTGAAGTGTGTACATCAGGACGAGGACCACCCATGGCGTACCTGCCAGTCACTGCAGCACTCTGAGATGGCACTAAAGAGACTTGGGCAGCCCCGTGAACACTAGAATCGAGGGGACCTCGAGGGTATCTGCGTGTCCTTGAGACCTGGAAGGCACCTTCTGCACCTCGATGGGAGTGAAGACCTAAGATGAGACCACGAGAAGCTCTTTGTTGGGTCTTAATAAGACTTAATGAGGGGCAGTCTTGACACTGCAGAGTGGGGCAGCCTGTGATGCTTCTGGTGGTGACGCCCTGCCAACCATTGCACTTGGCACCAGTGACACAACGTCAGAGTATCATGCAGTTAACAAAGGAGCCCAAAGCTTGTGGAGGCCGAAGCTGCTCGATGGTCCCAAACCATCACCACTATGCCACACTGCCTGCCAGTTATAGATGGGCTGGGCACCTTGCCAAATTTTTATGGGTGAAACACAGGTGGTGGGCACTGAAGCCACCCTGCTTGGTGTCACACAGTAGTCCATGAATCACTTCCAAAAGGAGAGATATTGTGATCACAGGGCTCCCCTCATCCTGATCAGGGCCTCCGGAGCGAGAGACCACCGAAGGCTCAGTCTGACTGTGTCTCAAGTGGTGACTACATGGGCATCGTGGGTTTGTGCCAGTCCCAAAATCAGACTAACTGACTGGTGCCAAACTAGAGGGACAACGAGGACCTCGGGAGCTACACTGGCAAACAGAGACCAACGCAGGCCCACCTGCGAGCAGGGGTCCGAAGCCGAGGAGGTTCGTTTCTCTACCTGCGTGTGAAGCTCCCGAGTCAGCGGCTCAACGGTCACAGCCTGGCCCACGTTGGCAGGGTCCCGAGTTTCATCAGCTGCCGTCATCGCGCTCTCTTTAAACACAGGGGGCCGCCCAGCATTTCTCTGCACGGGACGCCGTCAAGTGCCTTTCTGCCGCTGCGTGTAAATATCATTTTTCATCCAGCAGTCCAAAAATATTTTTTTTTTTCATAATATAATTTAAGGAAAGGCCTGTGGCTTGCATTGTAACCCATCATGATACTTAAGGCAAAGCCACTTGAAACGGCGGCGGAGGGAGTGACGTGAGCGATGGCGTCTAATCTTAGCAGGAGCAGTGGGCGGCTGGCTAGCTCGGTCGTGCCACCCTGCTCGAGTCCAGGCTGCCAGGCTGTCCAGTGACGAGCGCCCATCTGGAATTTGAAAAGCTGCGATTTGAGGGCGCTGTGCGAACAGACTGAGGGACAAGGTGGCTGCTGGGCTGCTGGCCTGTCACCCCATTGGGCATCAAAGGGTCATTGCAGCCTGGAGACCGATGACCGGAACCTCTCGTTTCATCTGTCTGCTTGTCCACTTCAGGGTCAGGTCGTGCCCAGCCTGATCTTTATTTATTTATTTATTTATTATCATTATTAATTTAGCAGATGGTTTTAGTCAGGGATGGCATACGCAGTTGGGCCGAATTACACAAATTGTTTCCATATTTTTTTGTTTTTTTTTTACAATTTGACCACAAACAGCCAATGTCTTCAAAGTGACACAGTGAGTCACCCTGTGGGGACTTTACAGTCCAAAACACCAACCGCTAGGCCAGCGAGTCTGCCTGAGCAACTGATAAATCATTCAAAATGAATGCCAGGGCAGCATGGGGGCACAGCGGCCTTCAGCATGGAAGGCATTTTAATTCAGATCTGAAAGTCGTGGCCTGGACTGGGCAGACTGGTTACAAAATGGATTACTGGATGGATGGCTGGCCCATTCAGTTCCTAACACCCACTCGCTCAGTTGGAGTGCTGGAACTCATCCTGGCAGCTTTGGGCACAGAGCAGGAACAAACGCCAGCTACACACTCGGCCACTTTCAGACTTTGCCGTGTATGAAGAAAACGGATGTCCAGAAGGAAGTGCACACTGAGACACACACACACACACACACACCATTATGGGATGCCAATTCGTTTTAACACATGGGACTCTCCTGGGTCACCCGGGCGGATCTTCTATACGTCAGCCTCATGTAGAAATCCTCATCGGCCAGCATACCAGAAGGGCCACCACCCCACCATCGACCTGGCCAGGACCACCAACATGTCATCTGCCCTCATCCATCTCGATCTCTGCTCTGCCTCCAAGCACCCTCTTTGACCTTGGCACCCCTGGGACTGTCCTCTGGGGAGGTTGTTTGGCATGGAGAGATATCAACAGTGCACCAGGGAAGCCCAGGGTGCCCCGGGGATTGGTGCTGGGTCCTCTAATCTTGTCCCTGGACCCTGAACATCACTAGGGCCTACCATACTCTCCTCTGGTTCCTCCTATCAGTGCTATGCTGATGATATGCAGTTGTGTCTGCCATTCACACCACAGGATCCCGTGGCATTGCCTGGACTCTCTGCATGTCTCACTGATCCTGCAGCCTGAATGAGGTGCACCATCTTCAGCTCAGCCTGGCAAAGACAGACCTCCTTGTTATCCCGGCTCGTCCATCTATTCACCATGCCACCTCTGATTAGCTTGGCATATTATCGGTACCACCTGCCAAGTTGGTACGCAGCCTTGGGGGTTGGTGATCGATGACCAGCTGTCCTTTACTAACCCTGTGGCTCAGGTCTCTCTGTCTTCACCTGTTACAACATCTACAAGACGAGAGCCCACCTGAAGGACACAACTCCAGGCCCAGGCTGTGGTCTCGTCACGTCTGGACCACTGCAGATGGCTATTGGCAGAAGGACTGGCCTGTGCCACCAAGCCATGGCAGATGATTTAAAATGTTCAAGCAGCAGAGGTGGGCACACGTCACTCACCCCACTGTTACATTCAGATCCTGCACAACAGTCAGGGGTCAGCACCACCACAGGTTGTCCCAAGAAAGAACGTGCCACCACTTTGAATGATTATGAATACAATGCTTAGGGAGACACTTGCTGCAGGAATCTGTCATGCCAGGCACTCGAGAGGAGATTGGCGAGGAGTTTCTCCACATTACCATCATGGGCTTACTTTGACGACAATCTGCCAAAGAAATGGAGCGGGTGAACGGGTAGCGCTTGGGGTCCTCATGGCGATGGACTTTTGTTTTTTTATTTTTTAATGGGGTCATGTCAAAGATGACGTTTATCTCAGAAAACCGCAACAAATCGATAAATTGGAAACAGGCCAGGACAGAGAATGTGCCCAAATCCCAAATCCATTGGTCATCAGCAGTGGAGCAGCCAGTAGGCTGAACCCTTGTGATGGCCGATTCGCCATTTGACTTCTGTAATCTGAATAATAAAACTTCGATGTAGCTTAATAAACCTTTTACTTATTTATCATCAATCCAAGTGGGCACACCTTTTGCTTGGGATGCCCGGTATATATGGAGACACTTGGGAGGTCCTGATCTCCTCCTTGTCCTCTCAGGTCTGCTGGCGATGCCACCTCAGTGTGGTATGAAATCTCATCCCAGACTCGTTTCGTGTGTAGCACCCAGCTGGTGGAATGCGCTGCCCACCTCCATTCGGAAATGTGGACTCCCTCCGTGTGTTTCTGAAGCCCCTCGTGTTTGGTGAATTTCTCTCCAACTGATATTAGGAAGTGTGTGACGCGCTGCCAGTTTGTTCTGAGTTTGTCACTTGTGATGCTTGTCCCGTCACGCTTGTTTCCCAAACAGACTGACGTTTACTCGACTTTGTTGGGTCTGCTAAGCAAATAAATGTTAGCGTAAACGTAACGAAGCAAAACGCACGAAGAGGGCGGCTTTCCGGGAATAACTTGAAAAGCAGAAGCAAGAAGAGCGAAAGGCAATGCAACCTTTGAACAAGTCTTCAGCCCCCTGAGCCTTTGTCACAGACTGTATATGACAGTCACGGGTATCAGAGTGGCTCAGCGATGTTGTGCCACCACTTTGTTTTACTCTTTTCTTGGACCATTTCGGGTTCTTCTTTGCTGTCAGGTGACAGCTGGAGGCGAAAGCCATCAGGCCGTTCCTATTTAAGATGGCGGCACTACAGATCTTTGTGGATATCATTTAAAAACTCAGTGTACAGCAGCTGGTCTCTGAATCTCACTATGGAGTTTGGTCTTCTTGCGTGTTGTTCGGCTCCGACTTTTGGTTTGCACATCGGCCTTTCGTATGAAGATCTGACCGACATCTTGAATTTGCTTCAGGCCTACGAGTTTTTTAACCTTTCAGCTCCAGCTCAGTGAGCCTGCTGTTCCTCACCTTCTTAGGTCACAGGACAGGGCCGGGAGTAACACATTAATGTCATCGAAATACGTCATGAAGTCACGTGACACCTTACAGTTTAAATCTTCCACTCGCTTTACAGCGACTGACAGTCGAATTGCGTTTCTTACGTTACACGAATAACCAGTGAAATGTAAAAGTTGTAAGTGTCCTGATAAACAGGCGTTCACGTCACATGACACTCAAGAATGTAAGTGTCATAAATGTCATAAATGGCCCAAAGGGTCACATGATGCTACACGATTGGCGCCCCCTGCCTGAATTGTCGTTTTTCTTTCATTTTCGTTTTCCTAAAAGGTATGCGTGTGTTTTGGACGCAGAGTATAAGATGCCATCCCTCAGAAGCTCGTAGGAAAGTTGGGTCTGCTCAGCTACAACACTTCCCTACACAACGGGGTCCTGGACTTCCCAACAGAGGGACCCTCCGGGCTGTGTACTCAGCCCACTTGTGTTCACTCTGCCGACTCACGACTGTATGGCTGCTCCAACGCCATCGTTACGTTTGCAGATGACACGATGCTGGCGGGGGGACACGTCACTTACAGGAAGGCGATCTGACAATTGGTGGACTCGTGCAACTGCAACAATGTGTCCCTTGACATGGACGACACCAAAGAGATGATCGTTGGCTATCAGGAGGGTCCATGCTGTCCACACCCCACTGCCCATCGAGGGCTCTGCGGTCGTCAAGAGCGCCACATTCCTCGTTGTGCAGCTGGCAGCCTACCTTACTGGGTCTGTTAGCACCAACTGGGTCCAGTAGCAAGTCCACTTTCTTTAGATGCTAGAGAAGGCAAGCCCACCACATTCTCCAGGACCACCATCGAGAGGTCGGTTTGGTTTGGGAACTGCAGTGTCTCTGCCTGTAAGCTCCAACAGTGGCACACACAGCAAAAAAGATCTTCAGCACCTCTGTGCCCTCCACTGAAAGCATCTTACTAAAGAAGCCCACCGTGTTGTGAAGCCCCAATCCCATCCTCCATTGTCTCTGTGTCACACTTCTACCTGGCAGAGGGTCCCGAGGCCTTCAGACTGGTTCTGCTTCAACACCTCGGTGGTTTGGACCCTGAACTCTGTGCCATCTGCCTGCCTACCTGCCCACCCTCAGATCTGTCCATTTGTTACACTCGTTACTGCTGGTGTTTGTTATCCATCCATTATCCAACCTTCTATATCCTAATTACAGGGTCACGGGGGTCTGCTGGAGCCAATCCCAGCCAACTCAGGGCACAAGGCAGGAAACAAAACCCCAGGCAGGGTGCCAGCCCACCGCAGGGCACACACACCAAGCACACACTAGGGACAATTTTGGATCACCAATGCACCTAACCTGCATGTCTTTGGACTGTCAGAGGAAACCCACGCAGACACGGGCAGAACAAGCAGACTCCACGGAGGGAGGACCCCGGAAGCGAATCCGGGTCTCCTAC
Source organism: Polypterus senegalus (assembly GCF_016835505.1). Classification (NCBI taxonomy): domain Eukaryota; kingdom Metazoa; phylum Chordata; class Cladistia; order Polypteriformes; family Polypteridae; genus Polypterus; species Polypterus senegalus. The sequence goes on along the minus strand of NW_024386221.1, from coordinate 12,795 downwards.
CCACTGTGCCACTGTGCCGCCTGGTGTTTGTTATTATTTATTTACTTTTTAAACATTAGTTCCTATTCATGTATTGGTTTACAGTATGGCGTGGTCCTTTACCCATCCTGCACTGGTCCTGTGTTTCTGGACATATTGTACTGCGGTGGTCCTGGGGAACATTAATGTGTGCCACTGTTTGCTGCAATGTGATGTATGGATTTATTTATTTATTACGACCTACTGTACGTCAGATTATTACTCTTGCGTCACTTCCTTAACATTATTTATTTCTTTATAGCATAGCGTTGTTCTTTGCCCGTCAGTTCATGTTTATGTTGCACTGTGGTGGTCTCGAGCCCCTCAGGCCTCTGTGTACCACAATGCGGTGTGTGGATGGTATGACACTTAAGCCACTTGACTTGGCCGGACACGGTGGCTCAGTGCTTAGCTCTGCCACCTCACAGCTCAGGTCACAATCATCAGTCCTGTGTGGCTGGCGGGGACACTTATGAGGCCATTGCACCCTCACAATCCCCTCACACGTATCTTTGTCACACGTCCCCCCCTCGATGTCAATGCTTTCATCGAGTTCACTGAAATTCCTGAACATTTCCACGTTTTTGCCGAAGTCAAAGCGAAGCGAATTCCACGGCGTGTGCTCGTCACCGGTCATTAGACTGCTAGTAAGTAAAGCGACGGCGTTACAATCCGTTCTTAGGACTCACACGGGGCGGGCGGAGGGGCCACGTCTGGATTTTCACATTCCTGTTGTTCGTGTTTTCTGGAAATATCGAGTGTTGGCCTCAATATGCAAACGGCAGCCCTGTGGCTGCAAGTGAAAGCTGCGCCCTGCTTTGTAGTGGGGGACCCCCGAAGCACACGCCGTCTAATCTTGATAAGAGATGGCGAAGTGCTGATGAGGTGCCGGCGCAGGCCTGGCTCCGTCTTCGGCTCGGGCAGACGCGACTGATAAAGGCTGGCAGGCGGGCAGGCAGGCAGATGAAGAACGCTGGACGGAGGGCAGCGCAGAGCAGAGCAGAGCAGAGCGGCGAGGCCCAAACAACTCATTTGTTCTGGACATGAGAGGCTTTATCAGAGGCGCTGCTCAAAGGTCACTCGTCATAATGAGGTGGAAGTAAAGTCAGAAAATGGCGCATCAGACGCTGAGACGAGGAGGACCAGCGGCCTGTCAGAAACACCCTGTGACTCACTCGCCGCACCACTTCAGAGACCCCCCTCGGCCTGCTGCTCACGGGACAAACGGTGACACGGTCAACGGCCGCCACAACTTCAGCTTTTACTTCCTCTGCGGCTCGTACTGAAGAACTAAAAGACGCAAAACGTTACGAAAATCTGTCTGGCCGTCCATCTTATGAACCCACGCAGTCCAGTCAGTCGAAGGAACACGAAGTCCACAAAGGAGCGTCAGTCCATCACAAGGCAGCCGACGGCCCTCCAGTGAACCTGCGATGGCGGGGAACCCAAAGAGGCAACGTGTGAGCTCAGCGCTTGGACCCCAGGGGTCCGTGTTCAGCCAAGACGAACCGAGACAGAGGGTCTCCTTAATGAGAAGAGACGAGGTCTGAGAAACGAGCCACGAGTCTTCACCAACATCAGAACTTTGGTAACTTGACCCCCGGAGTGGTGCGGCCCACCTGGGTCGTAGTGCAGCTCTGATGTCCGTTTTCGAGATTTGTGAGCAGAGCCTTAGCGCCCCCTAGACTTGATGGACATTGTCTTAGATGTTTGTTTCCTTTTTTTCTCTTCTATATTGCAGTGTCGGTGAGCAGACTTCACATTTTTAAAGACTTTCATGTTACGTTCACAAGGTTTAAACGGCAGAACAACGAGAAAGCCTTCACCGTAAAGCTCCACGTGGACTTTGGAGGATCCCAGACAGCTGGTGGGACAAAAAGGACGAGGAGGCCCAACACTACGCTGACTCAGACAACTCAAAGGAAATGTTTCCAAGCATTAAATATGGGCTGCGGACCCTCAAAGCTGAGGACCACCCTACTGCTTCCTTCTAAAGGCAAGAGACAACATCGGAGAGAGAGAGAGAGAGAGAGAGACCTTCTCTAAGCTCCTCACCAGTCCGCCAGAAGGGCCAACTGTGGACCCCTGAGCCCCAGCCCACACTTTGGATTCAATAAACCAGAGAAGCTCGGGCAAGACCCCTGGCATGGACGGTATCCCACCTGAAGAAGTGCTTAAGGCAGCAGGCCCAGAAGTGCTGCACGTGGTCCACAACATCCCAATTAGCAAATGGTGGGGACTTCACAGACGTCATGATTGTGTCCCTCTCTTCAAAAACAAGAGCTGACTGTGACAATGACAGGGGCCATCTCCCTCCAGCAGTGTCACCCTGCGTCACCCCGTCAGCTTCTGAACAGAGACCCTGTATGCTGTTAGGCCGGGACGCAGCACCACTGAACTGATCTTCCTGGTGAGGCAATGCAGTTTGGAAGATCTGGACGGGCATGCAGTGCTCATTGACTTGGGCATCAGTGTGGACCAACCTAGAAAAGCTTGGCTGCCCACTGAGATACGTCACAATTATTCCTCTCTTTGACGAGGGCACAGTGGGCACAGAACTCTCAAACCACTTTGACATATCAAAGGGCTTAAAGCAGAGATTCTGGAGGTCCCCCTGGCACAGGTGCCCTCCGATTTGCTCTACACACCCACCCTGTCTCGTGTTGTGATGCCCACCAGAGGTATTCACCCTGAAAAGACTCAAAGCAAAGTCAAAGACTTGGTGACCATTGAGTGTGGAATTGCAGGTGACTGCGCCCCCTCAACACATGCTGAGGATGATGATGATCTTCAGTCCCCTGGTGAGAAGTTTGCCATTGCAGCCCAGCTGTGTGGACCCACCAGAACGAGGGGTCCTTCACTATGCTGCACCAGGAGCTGTCACACCTCTTCTAAAGGTCACCACCATTGGAACGTCGCTAAATTAGACCACAAGGACAATCTGGAGGAAGACAAGCCAATCAACTCAACTGATCCCACCAGTCCCGTCACCTTCACTCTTCTAGAATAACATCAAGTCTCATTTTGGAAGTCCCCAAAGTCCTAATGTCCACCTCACCACTTGGTCACATATGCCAGATGTCAGCTGTATGGATCACTTTAAACACCTTGGTAGTCCCATCTGAGCAGAAGGATCAATGGACAGAAAACAGAAGGAACCCCCATCAGCAAAGCCAGTTAGCCCCTCGGTCATCTGCACACGGTCATCGTGAACAATGGAAACATCAAAGGGTGCGAAGCCGTCATATAAGCAGCCTTTCTCATGGCCAACAGACCAGGCCGCTGGGCAGAACGCACATGAAACGACTCAAACATCTCCACATCAAATGACAGGACAGGGTGACAAACCTGGGGGTCTTTGATGGAGCGGGCAAAGTAAACAATGAAGCCCCAACTGTGAAGGCACAGTTAAGGTGGGCAGGTCAGGTGACAAGGACGGATTAACCCAACAAGCCAGGTAAAATCTCTTATGGCGAACCTGTGGGGGGCCACAAAGAAATGCTGCAGAAATCACATAAAAGACTGCCTGAAGCATAAAGACAGCACCCCCTGGAGAACTGGAGGTCCACGTGCAGGACAAGATTAGCGGGCACACCCTGACAAAAAAAAAACCCTGCTGTGTCTCCAAGAAGACGTGACATTAAAATGTTAAGAGGGCCAGGAGATGCAGGAAACAGCACCATAGCTGAGAAACGGCACAGCAGCATCATCATCATCATCATCATCACCCATCTAGTGCACCCATAAACCAGGAGAGGACTTGATAGCCATCAACATACGCCTAGGAAATGACACACTGGACATTATCAGCTAGGAGGGTCTGTTGAAGAGGATGATGATGATGACACGTCACACAGAAGTTAAAGAAATGAACCTACTGAGGACTTTAGAGATCAGCGTTTGTAGGTGTGTAGCACCATGTGGAGCGACAAGGAGGACAAAGAGGACATCATGAGAGCACTGAAATGAAACTGGGAGAACTGGGAGAACTGGGGCAGGCAAACAAACAAAAAGGCCAGCAGGTGGAGGCAGATGGGACAGACAGCTGCTTGCTAAAGACCACCGAATCAGAAATAACAGTAAAGTCACCACTCCGGTCACTTGCACCCAAGTCTGCTCTTTGTTACAAACTGATCCTGCTACTCCTCCTGGAATGAACTCGACTTCTCCTCCCTTAATTGTGCTGCCACCAAGAAAACTCAACGTGAAACTTCTAGCATTTTACCACAGATTTCAAGAAACAACTCGTTTCTATCTACCTATTATATAGCGCCTTTCATTTTCCTGTCTATCTATTATATAGCACCTTTCACATCAATCTATCTGTTTTTTAGATTGACAGATTGATGAAAGACACTATCTGTTATGTAGTGTCTCTCATCTATCATATAGTGCCTTTCACTCTATCTATCCATTATGTATTGCCTTTCACTCGCTCTTTCTTTCTTTCTATCTATTCTTTAGAGCCTTACCTATTTCTCTGTTATATAGTGCCTTTCCTATCTCATATACTGCCTTTCACTCTATTTATTATATGGTGCATTTTCCTTCATCTATCTTATAGTCAGTCATTCACCAACCCGCTATATCCTAACACAGGGTCACGGGGGTCTGCTGGAGCCAATCCCAGCCAACACAGGGCACAAGGCAGGAACAAACCCTGGGCAGGATACCAGCCCACCACAGCTATCTTATAGTGCCTTTCACTTTTTCTGTCTATCTATCTTATAGTGCCTTTCACTCTATTTATTTATACAGTTCATCCGGAAAGTATTCCCAGCGCTTCATCACTTTTTCCACATTTTCTTATGTTACAGCCTTATTCCAAAATGGATTAAATTCATTTTTTTCCTCAGAATTTTACACACAACAACCCATAATGACAACGTGAAAAAAGTTTACTTGAGGTTTTAGCAAATTTATTAAAAATAAAAAAAACTGAGAAACTGCCAAGCACCAAAACCTGATCGCCCCAAGTGATTAATAAAGTATCTATCTATCTATCTATCTATCTATCAATCCCGGTGTTTTTTCATAAGAATTCCAGCCGCCCGGCCAACTAAACCAAACCCTTTGAAGGACCTCGTGGAGCGCCGCTCGTTTCACTTCTACCTGCAAAGCAAGAATCGGAAGATGACACGCGTGTTTTTTTAACCGATCGACCCCCCAGGTGACCCCTGACGTTTCTTATAAGAGCTCAACTCTACCCGGCGAGCAACCGATTTTTTACGATCCCGTGTTTGACTCCATAATCTGTCTTAAAAAAAAGAAAAAGAATTGCACCTTATCAGGACAACAAAAAGCAAAAGACAAAACCCGTTGTCAATGACCCTCAGAAGTGACCCTCGCAGTTTGTCACAAGTCGAGCTGAAGGGGTCTTTTAAGCCGCGTGGCCCTGAGGGTCTGCCGATTTTATGGCTCGCTTTAATGGCAGTTCAAGAGACTTAATGGATTTTGTGACTCGGATAAAAGGCAGCAAAAGGATCGACTGGAGCCTCTGTGCTATTTTGATTTGAGGCTGGCACGCGGGCTGCTCGTCTCTTCGTCTTATCTTCTTCCTCCTCTTCTTCTTCTCTTCTCTTCTCGACTGCCCGTCTTCCGCCGCCTGGACAGCCGGTGACCTTGAGCGCGCGTCGCCCCAAAGTGCGTTTTCATTCCGAGTCTAAGCCCGCGCCGGCACGCCGGAGTAGCCGCTGTTGATCTTTTCTACTAATTTTGGATTAATTGTGAGCTCCGGCGCTGCGTAAACATGCTAACCTAGCGCGGCCGCTTCAGCGCAGCTAAACATTAATCCTTCTTAATGCTCTAAGTCAACTTTTAGTCCTTAGCAGAATTTACCTTAATCTCTGGCTAGGCAGCCAGCTGTTTTACAAAACGCATCCCAGGAAATTGCAAATTCTTCCCACTGCCCTTAACGAGACACGTCCATTAGAGACGAGAGGAGAAGGCGCGGGGATTCACTCACCTATTAAGGGGGATTTGAAGCGGCTCAGCGCGGCCCACCTCGTCGACTTTTAGCTCGGGCCTCTGCCGGACTCGCACTGGGGCGCCCCGCCGCTCTTCTGCATTTCGCTTTCCGGATATTCTTCTTCCAGACTTGTTTTTCCCTCTTTTGCTTTTTTTGATCTCGCCATTGCCTAAATATGCTTGTAGTCGCCAGTCCTTTCCAAGAATGTGGCACTTGTCTGTAATTTTCTCCTAATTAAACGCTGCAGACGGGCAGGCAGTAAATAAAACCCGCGGCTGTATGGTTTTACACTTTAGGAGAGTGTGTTTTTGTGACATCCATGGCTTTTATTAGACTCTGATGGTCCGGCATCTCAAACTTTCCATGAAACGTGACGATGACTTTAATTGTGATTCTTCACAACACCAGTGGAGACATGAAGAGAAACTTGGGGTTTGGACCCTGCGGCTCACATGCTGTGTTAGGGTCCTGGAAAGGCACCTTCTCCTTGAAATAACTCGGAGTGCAGCGACGGCCACATCAGCTGCTGCTTCTATAGAAGGGACATGGAGCTCAAAGTGCCTGACAAGAAGTCAGAGGACAAATCACAACTTCAAAAAAATGAAATACAAACGTAGACAATAAACACGCAAGGCAAAGAATCGGCGGAGTCCCTAAGCGGGAGTTAAGTCACAATTAGCTGAACTCGGGCTGGAGTGATGAGTGGTAAGACTGGGGATCGGCTCAGGTGAGGAACACTTTCAATAAATATAAAAATAAATAAAATAATATAAAATAAATAAAAAACTGATGAAAAAGAAAAAAAGAAAAAAAAACACCTGCAGGGGTTCAAGGACCAGAAGTCCGGTGACGTCCCGAAGCACCTGACAGACACACCTGTGCTCAAACCTCTTCTTATTGTTTACACGTACCGTCCTAAAAGATAAGATACAGGGGGTCTCGTCACGATTTGGGGAGACCACGGGCCTTCCAACATCACAGGTGGCAGCAGGGAACTTCGATCAGAGGATGGCATGACAGAAAACTGGGTGACAAAATGGAGAGAAGATGCTGGTGATCTTTAAAGTGGCAGATAGAGAGAAGAAAAGAAAGGCAGACAAATGGATAGATAGGTGTGAAAGACACTATATAATAGATAGATATTTTAGCGTAGTTGGCAGGATCACATAGATAGATTTGAAAGGCAATATAAGATAGATAGAAAGGCACTATATAATAGATAGATAGATATTTTAGCGTAGTTGGCAGTATCAGATACATAGATAGATAGATAGATTTGAAAGGCAATATATGATAGATAGAGTGAAAGGCACTATATGATAGATAGAGTGAAAGGCACTATATAATAGATAGATAGATATTTTAGCATAGTTGGCAGGATCACATAGATAGAGAGACAGAGATAGATGGATATTTTAGCATAGTTGGCAGGATCACATAGATAGATAGATAGATTTGAAAGGCAATATAAGATAGATATTTTAGCATAGTTGGCAGGATCACATAGATAGATAGATAGATTTGAAAGGCAATATATGATAGATAGAGTGAAAGGCACTATATGATAGATAGAGTGAAAGGCACTATATGATAGATAGATAGATATTTTAGCGTAGTTGGCAGGGTCTCATATATTTAGATAGACAGAGATAGATAGATATTTTAGCGTAGTTGGCAGGATCAGATAGATAGATAGATAGATAGATAGATAGATAGATAGATAGATAGATTGATTTGAAAGGCAATATATGATAGATAGATAGAGTGAAAGGCACTATATGATAGATAGATATTTTAGCGTAGTTGGCAGGGTCTCATATATTTAGATAGACAGAGATAGATGGATATTTTAGCATAGTTGGAAGATTCACATAGATAGATAGATAGACAGACTTTCCCCTCCATTACCACCACCAGCTTCGCCAGAAGGTGTCCCATTACTGAGCCTGCCTTCTTCCTTCATTACTTTGTTCATATGGTGGGTTTCTCTTGAAGTGATGCTACTGCTGTGGCCCACCACACTGGCCATCACGGAGTTGTGAAGGATGTCACTACCCACATTCAAGGGATGCAGTCTCATAACAAAAGGAAGAGTCTTGTCACAAGTTGGCGCACCGCCATGCCCTCTGACATTACAAGTACGGTAGCTGGAGGACGTTTTGATCAGACGGCAGTGAGCTGAGATGCTAAAGCTGAAAACTGGGAAAAGAAGGTGAGAGAAGTAGAAGGAAGTGATAACTGTAGATCTTTAAAGTGTCCCGTGGATACACAGATATTACAGAGATCGATCATAGACACATACATTTGTCTTCATTTTCTTGCTCCTCCACTGCTACTTCCAGGGGACCCAGAGGATGTTCCATAACTGAGCCCACCTTCGTTATGAGCTTGTTGATTTCGGGGGGCTTCTCTTGAAGTGATGTTTCTGGCCCAGCAGACCACTCTGGCCGTCACTGAGATGTTGGACACGTGAAGGATTTCACTTCCCACGCTGAGGGACTGCAGTCTCCTTAGAATAAAGAGTCTCCTCTCCTTTTCTTCTGTGGTTTCTGTGTATTACAAAACCAGTGCAGTTACTGGTCTGCAATTGGTATTTCAGTGCCTAGTATAAAGTATTACAATCAGCACAAAAATAGCAATTATGAGAAATCTAACTGGAAACGGTGGCCTTTTAGGGAGTTTTTCACCTGCTCCTCAGTATTAGCCTGGTGGATCTCGGGTTAGCATTTCAGATTTTTGGCTTTTGAGCACAAAGGGCCGCCTCAGCACTTCCATGAGTGGGAATGTAAAGAGACAGGATCTCCCAAATATAAGGAGGGTCAGGATTATTCCCAGCTTTATATACAATTAAGAGTATTTTCAAATCAGCTCTAAAGGGCACTGGCCACCGATGTCGTGACGCTAAGACTGTGGTGATGTGCTCAGATCTTCATTTTGGACTCGCTGCAGTCGCCTTCTGTCTTCCTCAGGTAGTCCTGTGGGCATCTGAACCTGAGAGGTGTCTTCGTTTCTGAGCATCTTGACTCGTTTTAAAAGGTCTAACGTTAGCAGTGTGTCTGAGTATTCAAGTGAATGTGTGACTTGAAGTTTAGCACTCAGTGACAACTACAATAATCCAAAGAATTATTACAAGAACAGGAAATCCGAACACATCACTCCAGTTCTTAAATCCTTACACTGGCGCCCGGTTCAGTTTAGGGCAGAGTTCAAAATCCTCCTTTTAACATAGAAAGCCTTAAATGGCTGAGGTCCGGCTTGCTGGTCTGAACTTATCATGACTTACAAACCTGAGTTTGCCGGTCTGCTTAGGATTCCAAGGATTAATAAAATAACAGGGAGAGGTCGAGCTTTTAGTTACAGGACCCCCCTAAACTGTGTGGTGGTCTGCCTGCTACTATAAGAGATGCCCCTTCGGTCTCAGCTTTCAAATCTCACCAGCACACCCTGACTAGAGCTGCTGATCTCTTAACATAAGTAACAGGACGCAGGTAAGACTCCGTTATAACGAACCCCAGGGACCTCCATAATATTTTGTTGTAATGAGATTCTGTGTTTGCCACTCTAGCGCTCTCTTTAACTCGCGTCCAGGCGTTTGCAATCACTTCAACGGCTTCTTTCGCGTTACTTTGAATCTCCTCCTGCCTGCAAGTTATGCTGACGAGAATTGTTCTCAGCATTTCCTTACGATGACACACTTTCAGGGTGTGAATGGCGGCCACACCCAATGGCTGAAACGCTGCCGTGCAATTGGCTGTTGGGTATTCAACGTGAACGTTATCTAAATGTGGAAGCATGTTGTGGGCAGCACAGTTATCAGTCAGGAGCCGGATCATTTATTTCTTCTTATTCATATTGTGAGGTTTCTGAACTCTTTTGAGACCCCCCACCCAACGGGAGCGACACGCTGAAGTGCGTCCCGAAGATTGTTTGTCCGTTGCCGGGGCAGGACAACAGGGGGCTCACATCGCTGCAGTGAGGCGCCACAGAAGCAAATCATAAAAGATCGGGGTCGCACTATAAGTCCCTGTCTTGCACCCCGAAACACGAGGCTGAGCCTCAGTACTTTAGCACAACCAGCTTTATTCAGCTTGAAACAGGAACGGCACAGTTAACTATTGTAGCGGGATCTGCCACTCGGCTATACACGGGCACAGCGGTCAGGCAGGGTCGTTGCCAGGTCAGTGACCAAGTAATCCTGTTCCAGTATCTGCATTCACAATGTCCGTGGCTCCTAGCCTTACATCACCCATCGAGATCTTTTCTGTTTACTTTGGCGGAGAGACGCAGCGTATCTGTCAGACGCGGAGGTCGCACTTCAGCGTGCTGTCTAGTTGACGGAGGTCCCAAGAGACTTTACAAACCTCACATCTTCTTGAATGAGTGCCGCGTCACTGAACCACATCAAAACCGCTTTTCCGACGTCTTCAAATGCAGCAGTTCACATACGTTTGCCACCCGAGATTTTTCTACTTTTTCAAGAAAGTTGACAGCGTCGATGGCGAAATTCCAAATTCACTGGCAACGACTTTTTTCTTTCTGCAGCAATCGAGAGCTGCAAACAATGAAAGTTTTTTTTTTCTTTCTAATATGAAGTGTTATCATTTTTCTGTGTCTGCCGTTTCTAAAGGTGGGTGACAAGGAGTTAAATTCCAATGGACGTTTTTCAAATGTTGACGAGCGATGAGCTAAAGGTATCACTGAAAATCGCAAGAAACAAACACGGCCAAAAAAATAAATAAAAAGTACGAGGAAAGTTCGAAGAAAGAAAAAAAAATGACAATGTTTGTGTTTTGGGGATCGTTGTGCACAACTGAGCTGCGGACGAGTCATTCAGGCATCAAAGGTCTTTTGTGCGCTTCGTCGTAATGAAAATATCTGCGGAATGATTTCGATAGACTGCCGTCATATGGGGACCATAAAGATACTTCGTAGTAATGAAAATTTTGTTGTAAAGATATTCGTTATAATGGAATTTTACCTGTAGTTAGAACTGGAGAGTCACCCTCACCTATTCCGTTTCTCTTCTCGGTACTCAAATGTGCCACTTGGTGCCCACCTGCCAAGTTGTCTTGCCTGCCTCAGGTAAAGTCATCTCTGATGGAGGATCGCAGGAATCGTCAGGTAGAGGGCTCCTTTCATCTGATTGGCTGACTCAGCTGTGGAATGGCCAATTGGGGCAGGCAGCTTGGTGGCCGAGGTCTCCAGGACTCTGATCAAATCCAACTCCTATTATGGGATGTCATCTGCTGTTGAATTCTGCTCTGTACTTGTAATATTTTTATTTTTTATATTGTATTGAGGGTTACTTGTGTTCTGTTCTGGCTATTGTTCGTATTGACCCCCTTTATCGACACCCACTACACGCCCAGCCTACCTGGAATGGGGTCTCTCTTTGAATTGCCTTTCGTTTTGGGAGTTTCTTGTTGTTTTCTTAGAGAGTCAAGGCTGGGGGGCTGTCAAGAGGCAGGGACATTAAAGGACATTGCAGCCCTCCTTGTGTGATGTTGGGCTACACAAGAATAAATCGTATTGTATTCTATTGTATTGTATTCTATTGTATTGTATTCTGTTGTATTGTATTGTATTGTATTGTATTCTATTGTATTGTGCACTGTTACTTCTGTCTTGATTTGTAAGGCTGCATCTTCAAGTTTATTCCTAAAGCCTTCGCCCTTTTTATTTCTGCTGACAACAAAAATGATCCCTTGTTGAGTTTGTGGAATCTCCACCTCATCCATTGTGTAAAGCTGGTAAGACGCTGGATTGGAGGGCACAGAGCCTCAGTGCCATCTTTTTGGTGTCATCACCAAGTAAATCTGTGCGTCATCTGCATGGCTCACTTTTTAATATGAAGGAATCTGAGCAGACAGAGAATGTAGGTGGGCTTGTGACGGTGAGGGTCCCTCTTCTCATTTGGGAGCCTCTTGAACCCGAGACTGCCGATAGTCATGACCAAGATGATCTGTTGAAAGGAGGACAAAGGGGAAGGTGCAAAAGTGTTCAGTGCTTTTATTAAAAACAGCGTCCAAATGAATCGTCCGGTGCTCCCTCCAATATGTTACTAAATAAATCAATGGTTTAAAAATAATAAATAAAAAACACTGGCAGAAAAGAGTCCTTTTTAAAAAGCTCTTTGAATTGGTGGCTCCTCTTTCTTTCTTTCTTTCTTTCTTTCTTTCTTTCTTTCTTTCTTTCTTTCTTTCTTTCTTTCTTTCTTTCTTTCTTTCTCCATTGAGCCTTTTCTCATCTTTTCTCGATTCTCCCCTTTTAAAATGGGGACGTGGCACAGCTGGGCGATCAGCAGCTCCCGGTGCCAATCAGGCTTACGGATGATCCTACACCTGTGTGCTTAACGTAGGGGGGGACCGGTCCTGCCCCACCACCATGCCCCCCTCCCACCAAGACGTGAGTGCAGACTCCACTTTACCACAGGGCTCAGGACAGACCCCCTCAGGACGCCATATGCGATGTCACGGACAGAAGGGCAGCACTGAGTGGCCAGGGAGCTGAAAGTGTGGGCTGTTGAGCCCGTGTGGTGGGTTACCGTCAGGGGCTTTTCTGGTGACGCTTTTGTCTTCTCTCTGTGAGTTCTCTATACTGTTATCTGATTTACATAGCGTTCATTTAATTGTGCCATTTCCTTAACTTTGTATGTGGCGCTCCAACACGTGGCGCTGTTGCTGCCCTGATCGTCCTGTCAGAGGTGCAGCCCACCGGCGGCTCACTGGGAGTGTTGATTTTTCTGGTTTTGTCCCAAAAGTTATTATCAAAGTTACCCTATAAGGGGGCCTTTACCATCCAAACGCCGA